>NW_010192934.1:0-35425 GCF_000695765.1 Mesitornis unicolor | reverse complement strand
CCTGTAAACAGGGCATCAATGTCCCTCAGGTCTTTTCAGGCCCACAATGAGCCGTCCCATGCCAGAGGAGAGCAATGCGATCGCCACTGCTGCTATGCCACAAGCAGTGGGGACAGCTGTTAAGAGGAACAGAGCGATGATTTTCAGGAGTGTTTGTCCCTGCCCTTAGAAATAAATTACTTTCTGGCTGTTTGACCAGCAAATTGGTCCTTTCCATCCCTTTCAGGGTGATTTTCACCAACCCTCTGATGGGTCATAAGTCACACCCTGAGCAAAGGAGGAAAGATTTACAGGGCTGTGTAGAAAAAAGCAAACAAACCAACCATTTACAGCTTCCTACAGCAGCATAACAGATTGCAAGTAGCAAAAGAAAACAGCTGGAGTGTCACCCCTGGGATGGTTTGGAGCCCACAGTACTGTTTTTCAAAACCAAGAGAATGGGACAAGTCATCCCAGAAGACGAGATTTGTAATCTCAGTGGGTTTCTACCCAAATAAATAAAGCTAATGCAAGGGACCAGGCAGAATTAATGAGATTTTGCAGATGGACCAAACAACTTAGTGCTTTGCCTCTCTCAGGTCTACCTTGTTCCTTTACTTTTGATTCAGGATCAACTCCCAGCAGCATCTTGTGTCAGAGAATAATGATTTTTAAAAAATGAGCAGTAGCAACACATTTGTTCTACAATGTAAGAAAGCACCACAGAAAAATAAACAACGTTACTGCTGAAAAAAATGTTCTCCCACTTGAAGCTCTTTTATATGGCAAGGTATAAGAACACTTGACTTCACAGAGAAATGTAAAACCATCCTATTCATCCCCGACCCATTTGCCATTTGCTCTGCTCTACAGTTGAGCAAACAAGCTGGGGGCTAATCCTGCAAGATGCTGAGCGGCTCCTGCGACACACCAAGCATTGCCCTTTAAAACCTCACACCCCTAATTAATGATTAATTAGGACAATAAAAAGTCTGCCCTCTCCAATGAAGTGAAGAGAGTCCAGCTGAGATTCAGCTGAACAACTGATATGCTCAACTTGCTGGAAAAAAGATGCCTTGTGTGGAGCGGGCTCAGATTGTCATTTAGGAAGGCACGACGGTGCTAGGACGAGGGACACTGATCAGCTGGCAGACGGTAGCTCCAGGGCTGCCAGCTCCCGCTCCTCCACGCTCACAAAACCATGTGCAAATCCTGTCACTGCCTGCACCCCAGCCCTGGCCACTCCAGGCAGATTGCACATAAAAACTACTTGGAAAAACAGAACTGAGCGCAAGGACATTAAAACTATAAACTGCACGATGAAAGCCTTGTGACATGCACATTTAAGAGAGTGGTTTTATTATCTTAATTCAGCCTCTGAGTGCATAAATATGAAGATGCACATTTTTAATTATGGGATATGTAATATTTTTAACTCACAGTCTCTTCTTTCTCTTCAGTGGTTTAATGGCAATAACCAAACAGGCAGTGATGAACCCACAGAGCCATGGACTTCTCAGTGCTCAACCCACCTTATCCCAGTCAAAGCCTGCTCTAAATCCAGGGCCCTGTGTTCCCTGTGGCCAGGCCCTCTCTGTTGTATTAATCACCACAGCATCCAAGTATTTCACAACTATAAAAGAACAGATCTTCGTGATCCTTCTCAGAAGTGAGGAGGGGGTTTCTGCTCTCCTCCACACAGCCACAAACAGCCTGAGAAGATGCTTTTTCTGTAACATCCCATTGCAACATCTAGGGAAGGAATTAAAGAAAGTTCAACCTTGTTCTGGCCAGCAGCTTGTAAGTCAGCAAAAAGCTGCCACATGGCAAATGGCACAGGTTCAGAGGATCCTGCACTTAGGCAACACTGAGACCGCACACTCTAATAAATCTTGGCTCAGTGCGTGCAACTAAACAAGGTTTTTTTTTCTCTGATGAAATATAGGCCAACACATTCCCCCTGCTCTCTTCCCCAAGAGGCACAAAACATTAATTCAGTCATTTCATTAATTCAGACTTTACACATCAAAGTGAATTGCTCTGGGTTTGTTTCTGGATGGGGCTGAAGATGCTCCAAACACAGAACCCAGTGAGAAAGGACATCTGAGCCCCAGTGCAAGTCCCAAACACTCGTGTGGGCAACAACTGCTTGAAGATGGGAAAAAGGCTGCTCAGGTACAGGTGAGAACCTTGGTGGGACATTATGGAAACTACCCACTAAAAGAGAGCAAATGCAAGTTCATTTCATTCTCTTCTCCTTTCTATGGTTCATTTTTTATTGATAATGTCAAGTAACGACATGCTACAGGCTGCCTGTGCCCTGCTGTACAGTGACAGAATATTTGTCACATCCTGTAGATGTCCATCATGCTGTCTAGTTTCCCACCTCTGTGGAAATACTGCAAAAGTAAATGCACACACCAGCATCCCTGCCCCTCCTTTCAAATCACAGCTCCTTTATTTGAGATGGGGGATCCCTTCCAAGGAAAAGCTCTACTGCTGCTGAGCTGGCCCAGTGGGAGAGGGGAGACTCGACAAACAAAAGTATCAAGGAAGACACACAGGCAGATCTGGAAAGCAGTGAAATCCAAGGACAGGAAACTCATTTATCACAGAAAGGATTTCAAATACGGGGGGAAAGAAAAAAAAAGCAACCCATTTATCACACTTCTGTACCATCAACAGGCACTTTGTACACGCTATACATCCTTGTCCATGCTCTGCAACAACTTCGGTGCTCAGAGGGGACAAGAAACAGGAAAGAGTGGAAAAAGACCTGGGCAGCTGCTTAGAAAGAGAGAAAACCCCATTTCCTCCAGGAGAGCCCTGAACTCCTCATTTCCTTCCTGTCTGCGCAAGGGAGAAACCACAGCCACATTGCCAGTGTTGTGGGGAGGTCTCTGCCACCACTGGTGCAAGCCCAAAGCTGTGGTTTCACACAGCAGGCACAGCAGTCATCCGCTCATAGGGAACAGGACCCTTTTCAGCATCCCTAGGACCCTTTGTGTTCCCAAAAGCTCACTTGTTTTTTGCAGTTCTTCCCCTGCTTTCCACCCTTTGGGATACGCAAGGCCACTGTTGTGATGCAGTGCTCAACCTCTTTATGCTCAAGGCTCCAATAGCTAAAATGCAGCTCCTGGAAAGAGCATCAGCCGAAGAACATCTATTCAAATCAAGGCTGTGTATTCAAATCCTCACCACTGCCTTTCTGAATGATTATTCCCCTACCTGCTGTGCCTTGCAGGGGGAGATTTTCTGTCCTACAAGAGTACCTATGATTTCATAAACATTTGTCCCATCTTAGGGACCATACCCAGCTGAACTCATTAGACCAACAGCAAAAAATAGCGAGGGAGAAAACAGAGGTCCTTCCAGAATAACTTCATGGACTACACTCACCTTAGCTCTGTAAAGCCAGTTTTAAGCCTGTGCCATGACCAGCTTTAGTATAGGGAACTGAACCTGGATTTGATGCACATTTTACACCGTTCCTATGACAAGGTTTGGAGCATTTCAGACTCCCACCATCTCATCTTGATCAATCTCACCCAGAATCAGAGACAATCCCAAGCAGCTCTGCTCCCGGGTTTTATCACATCACCACCGTGCAACTTTGCAATTCACTCGCAGGGAAGACAGTGACTGGTAAAAATGCAGCCAAAGAGATACAGGGCAAAAACCCACTGGAAAGAAGAGGGACAGAAAGCAGAACGAAAACCTCAAATACCAAAAAGATGCTATAGAAGATAGCTGACCATGAAGACAAGAAGAAAAATAAGCTACAAAGACTATGTTGAAATGATCCTGTTCTTCCAAGCTCCCTCATCCAAGGTCCTCAGCTTGTCGCAGGGAAGAGGAAGCCCTAGGCTGGAGACGTGGACTGAGAGCTGAAACAGAGAAGACATTTCACACTGCAAGAGAGGAATTTTCAAAAAACACAGAGAGAGAAAAAAAAAGTTGGTTTGGGAGAAGTAATTAAGCATTTTCCATCAAATCTGACATTTGGCATCTGCTCAGGTGTCTGCTGAGACTTGCTTTGTTTCCAGTTAATATGTACAACATAATGTGATTTAGCCTTTAGCTAAGTAACTCACAAGAGGCCAAATTCGGGGAGGCAGGCAGGCGGGTTTAGGGGTGGGAGGGAGGAGAAGGACAATATCTTATTTACTTCGCTTTTAAAAGCGATGCGGGGTACCTGGTTGCACAGCACCATGTGCCATACAGATATACCAGAAGAGCAGTTTGGCCACATCTGAACCGGATTAGGCCCTGCCTAAATAGCATGGCTATATGTGAGTGCAGCACTGACGAGTTTATTCTGCGTACAAGGCTCAAAAAGGTTTTCTAGGGATGTTTGTGCCTCTATGAGACAGTTGAAACAGAAGAGTTATTTCTACAGCTGACTATATATATCTGTATTTAAGTGTGCAGTCCTCTTTGCCAGGGAAAGCCCAACCTTTTCCAGCTTCTAGCACTGAGCTATGCAAACCCCAAGGAAACACAAATTAAGGACGCTTCCAGACCTGTAGTGGAAAAGCAGCAAGCTGGTCACTTCCAAGTCACCTAGGAAAGCCCGGGTGTTATCCCCCCCGTGACTCATGACCCTCCCTCGTGTTCTCAGTTCACTGAGTGGACCCAACCCTGCCCCCTCAGCAGCAAGCACTGCCCATTTGCTGGAGTGACCCCAAACCTCCCCCAGCTACAGCCCAGCAGCTACTTCTTGCAGAGGTCAAGACTAATGGGTGTTTTTGGGTGCAAAAGCAGTGATACAGTCAGGTTGTAACCTCATGAGGTACCCCGATGAAGAGTAACTACCAGTCAGGAAGACTGCAATTAAGGCTCTAGGCGTGAGGAATCACAGTGAGCCCTTAGAAGTCACCTTCCTCAGCAATACACAGATGTGTCCAGAGCGGAGCCCACTGCTCCACACTTACCGAGCCAAGGTGTAAATTGGTTGTCAGTCCCTGCACTCCTGATTTGTGCGATGGAGATGTGGGACCATGCGGCCCTTTACAACCTCAGTCATAATCACAGCCCCCACTCCATTCACTGCATCTGCTGCCTGTGCCCTGCCTGTGCCACCAGCTTTGCAGGCAGCACATCCTCATCAGTACACGCTTGCAGGTGGGAGATAGAGGCTTCCCACATCCCACACCCCCTTTCCAGGCTGCCAACGCAGAGGGTGCATGTCCCGCAGCACAGAGACAGCAAATTAAAGCAGTTTTCCTTAATCTCTGCCTCCCTCCCTGCTGACACCAACAAACTGTGCCAGCCATATTTATGACCCCAGTTATCCACAAACACCGGGGCTTCGGGAGCAGGACAAAAGCAGTTTTTTCTGTGGCCTACAACTACATAAAAGGGACCAGCCACAGACCCAAGGTAGATCTAAGGCACAAGTGCCCAAAACAAAGATGCATCTCACAACTACAGTATTCACCAGTGACTGAGATGTGAAGGAGAAAGGAATAAACTGCGATAAAAAGGAGAAGTGCAGGATTTGCTCTGAGGTGCTTGCTGCAGGCTAACTGACGACGTCTGCCCCAAGCCCTCCGGAAAGTGTCTTTCATCTGAGTTTCTGTTAAATGTGTGATTCTATTTACATACATCCAGCTAATTCAATCAAAACTGAACTCTAAATTGGTCCTCAAGGGAATCCTCGAAAACGCTTTTTGTTCTTCATGCAGAAACGAACATTAGAAGGAAAACTGGGTTGGAGAACTGTCTCCCAGCAGCTCAGAAACCGCATGCAGCAAAACCCACCTTGGTTTCTGGCAGGGACGCAGTTCAGCACGCAAATCACTGAGCACCAGGACAAGGGCTTTGACTTCACGGAGCCCCACTGAGATGACGAGCAGTAATGGCTGTCTCTGTGTTACCAGCAAGCTCCTTCTCCAGAGGGGCCCACGCCAGACACCCCTCCTGGTGTTCGAGATAACTTTCTGTCTCTTGCCTGGCACAGAGTTCCAAGACAAAGGATTTAAAAGGTTGCAGCAGTACTGAAAAAAGAGACCAACCAGTGAGTTAAATCCCAATTCCTTTCTTCACTAAGTTTTGTTCTTCCTAAGCAGTGCTAAGCTACCCACTGCTCTTCTCAAAGCTATTTTGCAGAGGGTGGTATTTTCCCTTCATCCACAGCATGCTGAGTTACACAGGAACCACCCTCCCTTGACTGCTCTTTCTTCTTCCTTTTAACATTGAATTAAACTTCATCATGCAAAAACTCTACTGGGCTGGCAACGCAGAGAGAGAAACTTTACCCTACGGCACATGGGGTGGAGGCAGCAGCAAGACAAACCCTTGGTGCTTCATCTGCCGTTGCCATATCACTGGTCTCCAGCCCCAAAATCCTGCTCTCAGTCCTTTGCCTCTCCCATCAGTGTGTCCAGTTATCACATACAGATTTGTCTATAAGGGAAGAACTGGAGACCACCGTGTTATTTCCCACAAACCACTCAACGTCTGTGTTATGGCAAGGACCTTTTCCTGTAAATAAACCTGTGACCTAGACTGAAAAGGCATCAATTCAGCGACAAATCCCTTGAAATAGTGATTATGGTACTCAATTATACTCATGTGTTAGAACATCACTAACTTATGATGCAGATTTTCTGTCCTTCTGTAGAGATAGCCTTCACATTTCAGTTAGCCTTCATAAAGGCCAACCTCTGGGTCACAGGATAATTTTTGAGCAACTTCGTATAGCAACTGCAGCATTTCCATTGAAAAGAACACAGGGGTATTAATGTTAGAAAGACCTCAGTTAAAAAAAGGCTGCTGTGCTAAGTGCTGCTGTATTTGAGGCAGCTGGAAAACACAACAGAAAGAAAACTTCCTAACAGAAAGGAAAGACAATACTGGATAAACAGAATTAATATGGGGGAAAATACATCTGCTTTTTACAGACAGGCTTACTGGAGGTTTTTGTCTCTAAGGTCCTGATGAAAACTGCTGCTGACTGACACAAACTCTCCCTTTTTCCCAGCTCCTCATAAGAGCAGCCACCAACTAAGAAGGACTTGACGTCCAAACAACAGCTTTACACTAACCTTAATCCTCTACTGAGTAACTCAGCGAATCTCCAACACTTTGAGATTAACTGAATTCTACAAGTTTACTGTTAACCCAGTATTTGTTTGTAGAATTCAGCCTGTTACCATCACAAAGCAGGTATGGGTTGAGGTGGGATATTCTGAAATGACCTTAAGCAAGACTGGTTATGAAACAGTTTTCAGAGTCAAGTAAAATTTGCAATGCTGAAATTCTGAGAGGAAAAGATGACTGCATGTAATGAAGTACAACTGTTTTACCATCACCATTAAATTGTTATGATGTTTCTTTGAAAGCCAGACTGACACAAAGCAGCTGACTGCTGCGGAAAAAACTATCGTATGGAGGAATTTGGGGACTGAAACCTTATAATGCACAATTTCTGGTCATTAGCTAAATGGAAGCATACTGAACTCCTTAATCACTAAAAATAAGTGCAATGAAGACAACAAATTGCAACAGATCTCGTCAGTCGGATCCAAACAAAATACAATAAACCAAACCCAGTCAGTCTGCAGTGGCAGCTGCTGTGGGGAGCTAAGCAAATAATATTAGAATGGGAAAAGGCTCAGAGCCACAAGTCACGCTAAAAACTTCCACTCACTTCAACAGGCATACAAATTAACTTTTTTTTTTAAAAAAAGTGCATTCTCAGAACTTCCTTACATCATCTCTACCCTAACCTTAATGATGTATTTGCTACCAAGCACTCCAGGTAGAGCAACAACACTCTGCTTACTCCTATTCACAGGTCCCTGGATCTTCTTTCTACACTATTTGTGCCAATGAACCTTCAGGCCAACTTTTAACTTTCCCCTGTGTTACCTTAAGTTTCAAAGGGAAAACAGGACTTAACAAGACCAAAGCAAAGCAAAGCACTTCACTGCTGTGTAGCCAAAGCTGAAACACCCCTGAACACCTCAGTTTTTCAGAACAGTAACTTTTCAAATCAGTATAAAGAAAATATGTTGTCCCCTTCCTTGTTCAAGACTGTGCCGGCCACTGAAGAGGAACATCAAGCCCATGCACAGCCTCTCCACAGTGAACCAGGTTAATGGACATCTTTAGCAGCAGTGCTGGGCAGCTGAGCACGTCAACCTCGCCAGATGGGAAGCACCGCCAGAGAGCATCAATGCACTGCACTATTACCACGCTGCAAAGACACAGAGGAGCAGTCACCTCATTAGTGCCACAGCCTGTGAAAGACAAGCAACTGTTTTATTAATTTTCTACCTGTGCTCAAGAAAAAGCCAATGAGTCTGTCTAATGATCACAGCAGTGCCAGCATAATTTCCCCAGCTTGCCTTCGTACCTCTACCTGCCCTAGAAGAGCCTTATTTCGGTGCAAGAAGGGAGTTCATGCCTCATGTAGAGTCTCTCGCATTCAGTCTCCTAGGACTGTCGATAACAGTAGCAGTGACTGTCCCAATCTACTTAGAACTTAGTTAAGATTGTCAGATAAGTTGCCAAGACACCACCATTTGACAGGAACCTGTGAGCTGCAGATGAAGACACTCATTCCCACACAAGCCACAATGGACAGCCCTGCCAATGCCACCAGTTGTGCATCATCAGTGACACCACAGGGTTCACTGGGAAACAGGATGCATTTGGTCTGTAACAAAAAAGAGGTTCCTGGGCCTACAAAGGTTTAATGATATAAGTTAACATATTAAAAGAAGCATCTGTTTATCACTTGTTCCCCTTTTGTGTTCACACTCTCTTCAGCTTCAGTTCTTCTGTGTTCATTATGGGACAAATCTTCCCGTGCTTTCACCAGTCACCAAGGGAGAAGCAACAGAAGAAGAGGCAGAGTTCAAAACACCATAATTAGGCATTTGCTGACAGGCCTTAAATCACTCTCCAAAGGACCATTGCGGTTCCAGAGGGACAAGGCACCCAAATTGCTTAAACAAACAAAAGTCTCTTTGTCCATCATCAATAATTATTCTTTTTAACAATGCAAGAGCTAGATAGGTACGTTCTGGAGGAAGGGTGAAAACTGAGAACGACATTAAGATGCCTGCATCACTAATGGAGGAAGAAGACCCCTAAAAGTGCTCTGTTAGCTCTTACCTCAGATGCATCCTCAAGTCTGCCTCATTTCTGCAGCTACTGGTCTGTTCAGGGCTTTGATTAGGACTCAACCCAACTAGATCGTGCTACCAAAATATAAGCACTTCATGTCATTCCAGAAACCTTGGTTTCAATCAATGTAAACTGTGATTATGGGGGCCTGTCAGATATCACTTCTCATATCTGCTACCATCTGGTAAATCTATCCATTGGCGTTGTTCAATCAGGTGGGAGATCGCGCAGAGTGCTCACCACGGTGATTTCTGAATGCAGCAGAGCAGAACATGGGTCTCACAGCAGGCCTGAAGGAAACTGGTGAATAATGTAGCTGACATCTCTCCATGCTCAGCATCACTTCTCTCCCCACTTCTCTTCCTGGTGGCCTTTCCTTCTACCTGTAGGGCATCTTGCTACCCATGCCAGCCCACCACAGCATGCTGCCCCATCACTTTCCAGTCACTTCAAATCAGGAAAGGCTCCCAGGTTGAACTTTAAAAAGGGGACTGTGCGCTGCTAACGAGACACCCTCCCAAAGGAGCTTTCTTCAGGGAATAGTGCACATCCGTCCTCTCATAAATGGGAAGCTTCAAGCAGAAAATCTACCTCTTTTATCTCATTTGGTCTTTGCACTCTGTGCCCATATCCCTGCACCCTGTAGGAATTTAATACTGAGCCTCAAGGGTTTCCCATCATCTTGCTTGCAGAGTGAAGGATATTCTTGGCACATTAAGGTAAAGTGGCAGGATACTTCAGCTCACCTCTATAATGCCAATTAATCTTAGATTTCCAACGAGCTGTTCATAAGATACAACAGTCCCTTGGATGACCATTGGTCTGCTCCAGGCAGCAATTCCTACAGAGCTGTCTTAGCATTCAGACAGATGTCATTGCACCAAGGACAAAGGAAACCCAACCTAATCATTACGTATTTATACTACATTTCCAAAGGGGTATCAAGGAATTTCTTTTGCTCCTTGTTTCTAAAAATCAGAACTGATGAGAATAACACTTCAGAAATAAACCAGGTCATTTGCCAACATCAGAAACACTGCAACCTGGAGTTGGTGGTGTTTCAGTGCTCATGCTCAACACAGCTCCCTGGGTATTCAATTCTGGGTTCTGATAATCAGCATCTTCCAAACAATTAATGAAAAAAAAATTAACTCAAAAAAATCCCTCTCCAAAACCCAGTTTCTTGTCTTAAACAATATACCAACCATCGCTATGTGGAAGTTGAAACTGATTCTATTTTTAAACGATTTGAATTCCCCTTTCGCTGTCAAACGCACAACTCATGAAATACATAAAGCCCATGTGAAAGTCGAGAGGAGACAGCAGTCGTATCATTGCACTCAACCCAATTTCTGTCTGAACACAGCACCAGTCTCAATCCAACAGTGCAGGCAGCAGGATTGCTTCTGCTGTCTCTTCAGACAGGTCTGTTGCTGTACAGCTGTATACAAATAAAGGGTAATTAGCAATTATTTTTATTTCTCTTTTTAGTTTCACGAAGCACCATCTATATTTAAAGGGCCAGTTAGATCAACTTGGAAAAAAATAAAGAAAAACTACTGAGACCACTTTTGACAGTTTCCCTTTAAGTTCGTTGCTTGTCACTGCACAAACTGCTGCTTTCACATCTCTCTGCTCTCCCATCTCCTCTTTCCGGCACCAGTTACTAACCCCATACCCAGCACATGCAGCACAACGTTACTCTACAGCCAGATGGGCCTGTTGCCCCTTCACATGTTTGGAAACCTCCTCTCTGAGGATTTCTGGTTTCACCTTAAAACTATGCTCTGAAATTCATTAAACTGAATTCCTGAGGAAGCAAGCAGGAGGCAGATCCACTGCACTCCTCCATCCATTACCCCTCTGCTAAAACTCAACTCTCTCTTCTCCAATACTCTGCTTCTTGGGGAAGGACTCCCTCCCCAGTTAACTGCCCATCCTTAAAGTCCCAATTCCTTAAGGTTTCAAATAAAAACGCTGCTCTGGCCACACGCAGATGACCTCCTCCTCCTGAGAGAGTTAAACATCCCAGCTATAACTCTCCAAGCTTCCCTTTCCCATCACTACAGTTAGGCTGCAGCTGTTACTCAGTTATGTTCCTCTTGTCTGAGTAAAGTTACCCTCCTGCTACTATAGCAATACTGAGACCCTCCGACTTCTATATTATACTTACATTGTAGCTATTATTTGTATGTTTACGCTTTCCTGTGGGTATAGTTACCTGATACTATTATCTGTGTAGTTAGTTATACCTTCCTAAGGGTACACTTACTTCACTGGCTGTATTTAAATCATCTTCCATGGTTATAGCAACACTATGAGACTCATATAAACAGTGTGGCTGTGCCATGCATTCAGCAGGCAATCCTTGCAATGCTGCAATTATTTATGCAGCACAAAGATCCCAGTGGTGTAAATACCTCACTCAGAGGCTGAGTTACATTGCTTTGTATATAAATAATCAGTGGAAGGGTGGCTCTCCATTGCATGACTCCTACATCTGAGTAAAGCGCAGTGTAGAGACAGGAGACAGCAGAAAACTGGACCCTGTGTAATCACATCCACAAGAGATGTATTGGCTTTAGAGCTCCAAATTTCTCAAAATTTCATTTTCCAAACACAAAATTTCCCACTTTGCTCAGTATCAGATTTTTCTAGGTGAACTGCTGTACCTGCCTAAAGGTCTTGTACTATTTCTATCACTGCAATACCTTGACACCAAGTCTCATAAGACAAAATCCACCAAAACACCGCCTTACCTAGCAGTAACAAGGTATCCACACTCAGGGAACAGAAAACTGATTATTATTTATCCTGATCCTCTTGAAGGATGAGTTTCACTGCTACTGTGCTCCAAATTTATCAACAGACACAATTATATTGATATAGCAGGTTGACACAGCAGATCAGATCAAAGGTCCACCTAGCTCATCATCCCTTCTTATGCAGCAACCCCAGATGAGAAAAAAGCTGGATAAACCTATATGGAAACCAGCCCTCTCCATCTCTGCCTTCAGTTCCAGTCACTCCTCGCCAGCATATATTCATATATCCACCTCAATTAACATCTGCTCTGCAAGGCTGTGTGAGGGAGCTGTACTTGCAGAGATGTCTGGGACAGGAGGACAGCGCTGGATGCCACCAGCAACTGCCATCTCATCATTTTCTGCAGGCACCAAGCTCCTATCGACTTCCATGGGGAAGATTATATTGAGCAACACCTGCTGCTCTGTCAGAAGCATTTTCTGCTAATATATATCACTGTCCCTTCTGACAACGTTCAGATCCACGTGTGCCTCAAGAATTGGCAGAAGGGATTACTGGCAAAGCCAGTATCTCTGCAGAGATTTGATAGTTTGACAGGGAAGCTCCTCAAGGGAGCATCTCAGTGAAAAGAAGTACAAGAGTTCAACGTGATGGGCCTCAGGAGAGAGAGACTTCAGTGTTCTTCCCCCTACCCCTTCCTACCCCATAACTTATATGCAAGTGTGAAATTCAGGTACTAGTCCCACATCTAATACTCTTTTCTTCTAGTTTCACTGCATCTTGTGGGACGCATTTCCCACAGACACTACATTCTGTGGCAGGTGAGATTTATTTTTTTACCATGCAGGATTTCCCCTTGGTGACACCTTCCTACATGAGATTTTCTATTAGAGGATCTCCTAACAAATCAACAAACCTTTATAACATTAAATAAAACTGTAAAATTAAAGATTTATAAAGCAGAGGATCTCAAGAAAACATCAAAGCACAAAGAAGTCATAAATTATTATGTACTTTATATTTCAAGTGAGACACCAGCATAAATTATTAGCCCGGGCTCATCAGGTTTAATTCAAAACTCAGATTATCTATAACTGCAGCACTAAACAAGGGGTTTTACTCTGTTATTGGCAGAAAACTTATGGCTAACTCTTAAGCAGCAGCTGAAGTATTCTTCTTCACCTGTCACACTGCACCCCCAAAATCTAAGGAATTAGAGCTAAAAAGAAGAAAAAGCTGAATGGAAATTCCATCCAATCCTTTTAATAATTTCTTTCTAATGTGAAAAAGTTACCCTCCTCTTCAGTGCTAACTTATATCTGCATTTCCAGCCCATACAGAAGTCCCCGAAGCATTACAAGAAAACGCCTTTCACGGCCAACTGAGCTGCAGCCACCGCGTTACCAAGTCCTCAACGGCTCCATTCAATAGCAGCCAAGGCCAGGAGGCACCATTTGATAACAGGGGACAACTCTCATCTAACACAGACCATTACTTCCTGCCTCGTTATCGTTATACTGAGCTCAGCAGCACATAATTTCCTGAAAAATACCTTTCAGAAAGGCGTTCAATCACGATTTGAAGGTATCGAGAGATGGTAGCTCCACTCTATTCTTTACCTCCTTGGTCTCAATGATTATTTAAAATTACTCTTTAAAACATTCATCTCCCTTCTGCTATAGATTTATCTGGCTCTATCTTCCAGCCATTAGTTCCTGCTATGCATTTCTCTGCTCGATTCGAGAGCTTTTTAATACCCAGTATTTTACCGGAGTGGAAGTACTTATTTATATCCTGTAACTAAGCCACTGCAAAATCATTTTGATAAGCAAGCCAAAAGGACTCAGATAAATACTTGAAGGGGTACCCAAGCATCTAGATGCTTTTTTTGCCCTTGGTAAAACTAAGTTTGAAGCTCAGCCATCACTAAGGGGAAAAAAAATGAAGAAAGGGCTTTTCTTGTACATCAGCTGCAGGCTAAGCTCCTGGCTAATATAACCCATCTAAAATCTAAATCAGAAAAATCTCTCTTTAAATCACTCCCTCTCTTTTACATGTTCACGACAAATGGCCAGATGAGAGATTTAGAGAGTTATCTCTATAAAAAGGAAGAGTTAGATAGTCCTGAATTCTTCATGCAAAGTGACCTTCTCTTCTTGCGCAGGGGCGTGTATGACATTGTCTCCTTCTACCAAGAGGACCCATTGGACTTAATACTCTTGGATGCAAACTGAGTGTTGCTCAAATGCGTTAGATCGCATTCGTCTCACAAATCAGATAAATGCTTTTTAAGCCTACAGATCTTGCAGTGCCTGGGTAAACAACCGGATCATCTTACAGAAAATCAAAGACTTCATCGTGGAAAAAAAGGCTGGTTTTAGAGAGCAACCTTATGCCTAACAGCTACAATAGCAATCCAGAGACATCCTGTTCTCCCAGGTCTCTGCCCTTGCAAGGCAATGCAACTCACGGGGGCAACCACTTGGACAATTTGATGAATCACTAGACCCATGACCTTCAGGATGGAAAATCTTCACTGTATATTTGTATATAACGAATACAGTGACTGACCAAAAGTTCAGTATTAAACGCCAGTCTGATCTTTGATGCATAGAATGTGCCAACAGGCTTTTCAGCCAAAACTTGCTCAATGGTCTTTGTAAAATCATGTGTGCTACAGGTTTCTTCCCTGTCTTATACTTAGCTTCAAGTCATACTTCAAATATTGAGCCCTTATTCCAAAACCATCTATAAATGGGTACAAAGTTTTACGCATTTCTAATGGTTTTCATGTGTTTCTGTGTTGGCAGGATCAGGTATTTTTTATAAATCCACCCCCTTTTACATTTTTAGTTATTAAAAAAGTTGTTTTCCAAACCTCTAGATTATTTCAAATGATACTGCAAGGACATGCTTGAGTACCAAAAGATAAAAACCTAACTTTTTCCCATTTTCTAAGTTTATTCAGGAAAAAATGCAATTATAGAACAACAATTTGGGGGAATCAGAGTAGGTAACAATGGTGGTAATTGGGAAATTGAATACATTTTCAGAAAGGAGTTTGTACCGACCTCCACCTCCCACTTGAGAAGGGACGTGACAAGGCCTCCCTCTCATGCACAAAGGTTGAGCATGGCTGGTAGATGACAACAGGCCAGTGAGCCTTTCGACTGCCAGCTTTTGGGTCAGTTTGGGTCAGTAGAAGACCCCAGTCTACAAGAGACTTATTGTAGAAATGAGGAAAAAGAAAAAAGAGCAACATCAGGGGAAGTTTTATGCTTCTTGGGTCAGTAGATGACTGCATTCACTGCAGAAGAGTCAGTATTGCAAGCCGAGTATGAAACTTCAGGTCAGCCAGAGGTTCCTCCCCCTCCAGTTCACATCTGCTCTTTGCTACTTGCACTCTTCAGCACCAGCAAATATGACAAAAACAATTAAACCCAACCAAAGTATGAGCCATGGTCCCTTCCTACCTATACAGACCCAAACCCTGCAGCCTGCCAGGCCATAAAGATAGCTCCAGCCTCCTCAGTTGACCAGTTACATCAGCTTATCTGCCAACTGAGAATTAAACCTTTCTGGCCATGCAGCAACGCTTGCTCCATAAGCCCAAAGCGATGTAAAGTTGCCCAAAGGGTCGGCAACTTTCTCCCGGGAGCCCCAGAGTTGCCTCTTACAGTGTCAATCACCATGTCCACATGCTGCTAAAATCACTTGTGCTGAGCGCAGTCCTGCTAAGAGGCTGATTTTGCACAAATTGAATCTGGCCAAGATGTTAAGTGTCATGGAGTGAGACACTGGGATGGCAGATGTAGCAAAACTGAGGGGAAAAAAGCGCTTTTTCCATATAACTGGCAAGAATTAGGCTTTGGGGAGTTTGGGATACAGTTTGAAGAAGCAGGTGATAGTGCAAACTGATTCTGATTGTAATAACTTGCTATAAATGTTAATGTAAATAATCATTACAGCTATTTTCTTCTACTGTCCATGAACTATCAGCTGTTTTTCTACTCCTATGCAGTCTGCCTCCTACTCTGATGCCAAAAAGAAATAATTAACACTGATGCTTTTTTTTTTCTCTTGTAAATACTGGTGATAGGATAAAACTGGTCATCGGATTCAGAGTTTCTTTGGAGCACCAGGGATATTTCACTTTCAGATTTCCAGATCCAAACTCTATCACGTCATTTAGGTTCCCAGTCATTTCAGTTTTCAACAGAATTAAAATTATACAAGAATGATTATTTCCATTGAAGGTTGACCTAAGTTCACAAAAATCTCAACAGCAATAGCTCTGATACAGACAGATAGATATATATATATGTAATATTTGTAGCACAGTCCTTGATGGCACATAATTTGTCTGTTCATCATCATCTCAACTCCTCCTCAAACACCTCCTAGGTGTTTCTCTGCAGTAAATGAGCTTTTCTTTCACTGCATCCATAATCTAGAAAAGACCTCCAGCTCTGCATGCCTACAAAGAGATTTCCTGTAGAAATGAGGAAAAAGAAAAAAAGAAACACCAGGGGAAGTTTTATGCTTCTCTGTCTTTAGAAATGACCCAATGGGCTGGTGCACAGCATGGTTCAACACTTCAGGCAGG
Organism: Mesitornis unicolor; assembly: GCF_000695765.1. NCBI lineage: Eukaryota > Metazoa > Chordata > Aves > Mesitornithiformes > Mesitornithidae > Mesitornis > Mesitornis unicolor. The sequence continues at coordinate 18,936 of NW_010192934.1, read as the reverse complement.
ATGGTTAATGATCAGGAACACAACACAATAAAGTTTATTTTCTATATACCATCTTTCATAAAAGAGAAAAGACTGCTTTAAGGATTAAAATTAGGAGTTTCATAACAGCTTCTTAACCCTAGAATGAATGAACGTACAGCTCATGCAAAATCAAGCTCCCATAACAGAGGCCCAAAGGCCCAGAGATGAGATCAACACCACCACAGGCCATGCTCTGCAGCACAGAAGTCCTGGACAAACCCCAAAGCACACAGAGCTCCCAGAGGGGTTGAAGAGATCCTCACTTAAACCACAGCAGTTTGGTCACAAGCTAAACGTTGAGTTGAAACACACCAAAGCTGTTGCTCCCAGAAGTAAAAACTATCACAAGGAGCGACTCCTCAATATTCGGATTGTGCAGGCCAGCTCCAAGTGAATTCACAAGTTGCTTCCCAGCCTGGCTTTGTTTCTCTTTGTTGCTGACTGGACACGCTGTTCCCATGTGAGAGCTCATATCTGCAAGCCTCAGTGCTCACTTTTGGAAAAAAATCCCTCCAAGCCTCTTAAAATTCTTTCCTGTTGGGTGAAACGCACCACTCGGAAGACTGTCAGCACTTAACCTGTCAAATTAAAAATCTGAGGGTATTCCCAGAGCAGCCAAGCCTTATGATTTTACTAGGAGTCTCACAACATTCGGTGTTTCTTTTAAATCTACAATTCCTGAAGGCAAGTAATTATATGAGAATCTCAGTTTTCATTTTTGAAAAAGCCACGCGTCTAAACTTCACAATTACCAACGAAAAAGCTCTGAAAACATAAACTGACTGTGGCTTAAAGGCTAAGGAATCATAATTCACATCAAGGGCTCCAAATGTATTATTTATAAAGAAAAATAATAATTCAACATCTAAACTCACATTTTGAGGCATTAGGGACAAGAAATCTGGCTGAAGAGAATTAATTCAGGAGAATATTTCCGTACCAGAAAATGAAAGGTGGAAGAAGAGTCAAAGATAACTCAATTTTGCATGTGAGCAAACAGCCTCAAAAAGCATAATTTTAAGTATTCCCCCAGCTGTAAAGGTAATAATAAACACAGGAAAATATTAGGGAGAAATGAGGCCACACAGAATGTCAATAAGGGCAGAGGAGAGGCACAGAAACACACCATGTGCCTCTTACTCTAATTTAGGACTATGCCACCCATACCAGTTGCTGTTCCAGGCAGAGGTGAATGTGTTCCTATAGCATTTATACCTTGACACCACAGCTACCAGAGCCAGAAAAAAAAGCTATTTGGGGGCTTCAGCAACCACATGTCCAGAATACTGATAGGAGCTAATTCATTATTTATTACTTCGTGCTCTAGCAAGCCAGGGTCTAATAATTAGCAGCCTGAAGATGAGGTGCTTTCTCTCTTTTGAGTGCATCGCTTCATCACAGTCTCTCAAACAGCTCCACTGTTGACTCCGTGGTTGGCGTCGCTGTCGCACACCACCCGCCCTCTGGATCCTCAGTTTCATGGGCCAAAAACCCAACTCCTACAACACAGCACTTTTCAAAAAGCATCCGTCAAGCTAAACATGCAAAAGTCCTTATCCCCTCTATAATTATTGGTGAGATCCTCAAGTACATTTTCACTTACAGGCTGAGGATAAAACACGTCAAAAACTTCAAGATAACTTTGGTGCCTGCAGCCCTTTGCCACTGTGCCACCTAAGTTCATAAATCACTTCTGCAAACATTGCCTCTAAATCAGGATTTGTGAGGTTCCAATCACAGCAATAACCCTTAAATACATCCAGCGCTTCTCTATGTCCTGCAGCGACTTGCAGGGGAGCCAGCAAAGCGCTTGCCCCATGGCCGGTGCCAATGCCAAATCAGTAGGAAGAAGCTCTTTTTAAGAGTTCAACCTTTCCCGATAGCACAAGGAAAGTATTTTCAGCTTTAAAAGATGCTATTGTAAGCACAGGCTGCCACCTCGTCAGCTTGAAAAGAGCTCTCGAAGTAATGAATGGCTCCTGGTGTTCCTACCAAAACAGGGTATCACTCATCCTGACAGTGTAATGTATGGCTTCCCCACAGCTACGCAATGCACAGAGGCACCCAGGCGATTCATAGCTATTTTGCAGTGGGGTGCTGAGGGGGTTGTATCTTTACGTAGTTAAGCAAATTCTCCATTTCTTTATTGTTCATTCAGCACACAAGCATTTAGCCGTTACCCAGACCCGCTTGCTTGTCACACACAAAAAAAATGAGGTTTAGCCTCTCAGGCTCCTTTCGCCCCTGAAGAATTTGAAATGCACACAAGCGACCAGAGCAGAAGGAAAGCTGGTTCATGTGCTCCTTTTCAAGGTGAGAAACTAAGGGCAAAATCAAGGTCTCAAGGCTCATTCAGATCCGAGGCCCCTCCACACTTATTGCAGCACCCTTTTACCTGTAAATCCCTATTCCATGCTACAACCTTAAAGGGAGCCAGAGATGGTAACATGAACATCTACAACACAGCCAAAGTGAACTTCAGCTTCCCTAGGACTGAATTAAATTGGTAAAAGGTTCTCTACGATGGGGTAAGGGCAGTGGCTGGGAGCACAACCACCATCTCCCGAGCTGCTAACATTTGCCCAGAGAGATGGGCTACCCCTGTGTGGTAATTTGGCTGAGACTTGCATGGTCCTTGGCCAGCATTGACTGTGCTGGCTGGAATAATGGCAGGAGCGAGGTAAGGTACATGGGAGGCATGAAAAACCCCACTGAAACCCAGCTGACGTGTTGTTTTTATTTCTTTTTCACTTTCTCTGTCTCTTCTGATTGCCCTTCAGCGAGCGCTGTGACTGACAGGTACTCTTCCTTTCCTGTTACCCAATCCAAGACCGTGAAATTGGGAAAAAATTGCAAAGAGAACGATGAAATAAATATCCTTCTATCTGATCTACCACAGCTCTCACATGACAACTGCTGCTTTCCAGGCTCCTCTTCGTCCTTCTGGCAACAGGCATTAAAGCAGCATCCTGGAAATTAAAGGCAGCTGAGAGAGACTTTGCACAGCTGGGAAGGAGCCCATGGCAAACACAATCCCAAGGAAACCAGGCAGTGATGCTAATGCAAAAATCCAGCTGGAGCCAGAGCTGTGTGGCCACCTGAGCCCCTCCAGTCCCATTGCTTTGGTCCTTCAGCATCCCCACCGCTACCAGCGCAGAACCGGGACAAAAGTACTGCCACATCGCTTTGGTGTGCAGTACCAACCCCCCAAGCACATCTGTTTATCAAAGAAATGATAATCTGCGTCGTTTGCCATTACTGCTCCATTTTCACCACATTCAGAACATCAGGCCATTTTGTTTATTCAGCAAGGTATGATTATGGGATTGCTCTGACACGAGGCGGGTGGAGGGACCTGGAGCATGTGGATGGGAGCAAGGAGGCAGAATTGCATTTATTTTCACAATGCTTCATAGACAGAAACTCATTAAGGTTTAACTCACATCTTTCCAAGCAATCGTAATGCATAAACACAATGCTATATACAGTGCAAAGGAAGTCCTTTGGGGGAAAACAGCCTGGACTTAGTCCAAAGCAGGTAGCACCATGCCCACGGTTCCCAAGCAGCTCTTCTGTGCATGCAGTGCTGCTCCACACCTCCCTCCTTCCAGAAGCTGAGAGGCCAGAGCCTCATCTCCCAAAAAAAAAAAAACCACCCTATTTTGACCTTGCCCTTGGTCATTTTATACTGGTTGAGTAGACGGTCCTCCACACTTGACAGCATAAAGTCTTTGCTGATAAAAGCAGGACACCTCGCTGCAGCCGGGGTGCAAGGAGGAAAGGGGGACCCGAACAAATCCGCACCACTGAAACACTTGATTGGCAGTAAAATGTACCTCTGAAACTGTTCTGGTTTATATGTAAAACCAGATGCAATGCAAGCTTGCCCTGGCAAGACATTAACACATGAGGATGGAGGCAGAAGAGGACTTCACATCTGAGTTATTGCACAGGAAAAGGATGTAAGGGCATGGGAAGGAGAGCAGTCACGGGGAGCTTTGCCTGCCAAGGTAGAGTTCGGGCATCTCAATCAAAACCAACAATCCCCAGAAGTGCTATTCCATTTCTTTCTGACCTTAGAAAAGTCTGAGGACACCTTCATTTTTGATGTTATGGGGAACAGGCGCAGAACACGGGTCCTTTTGGGCTGCGTGCAGTACTTTCTCCCTTGTTAGTGCTGAAACCCAGGGAAGGCAAAGCAAAGCCTCGATAAACCAGAAACACAGACCTGGGGCTGCACCGTCGAATCTGGGCACAGGGAACTGAAAACAGGGGATGGAAGTGAGAGCAGTGAGGGTTCCAGTGCTGCTGCCAGCGTTTTGAACACATCTTTAGTAGAACTGCTGTCACAGAGCACATAACACCATGGCAAAGCCCATCCTCATGGCCGCGCTCTGTTCCTCTACCCAGGGAGGGAAGGGCAGGGGGAAACCCTCAGAGACACCCAAGCCCAGAAGGATGCGATCCTAATTCTTGCTACTTTCACTTACATGCATCTTAAAACCATTGGAAAATTGTTTTAATTTCTCTCCTACTGAAAGGTTTGGGTTTTTTTTTTATTTATTTCTTCCTTCCTGTCACTAACCAGCTCATTAAATCCAAGTCTTGGAGGGCACAATTTTAATTAGCCTTTAGTGGGCTCTAGGTGAAAAGGGACCCCTCAGAAGTTGGCAGGGACAGTTGCTTGGCCCTATGCATGCTGAATCCCAAAATAATTGGTGCTGGAAACTGGCACACAGTTATTCTCTAAGCTCAGATCACGTGGGGCACTTTTAGGAGTCTGCTGGGGATGTGGGGACATCACCTTAATCAGGAACACCAGAAATAAGGATCTGTCCTTTGTCCATTTTGCTGCAGGTTGGATGTCCAGACATTTGTGAATCTGCCCTGGCTGCCACTGGGGTAAAGAAAACCAGAAACCTCTGCTGATAAAGCTCTGGCTTTTTTCCTAACCTTCACCTCCCCATCTGCTATTTTAAGCCTTTTCCTCCTTGACCTATTCTCTATGGACATGGGGGATGCCCAGAGCCTCTCATTTCTCATCTGCAAACCAGACCTGACACATCTGAAAGATTATGCAGCCCCAAACTGGAGGCAACGTCAAAATTTAACTGGAAAATTTCATTTTGTATGTGCTTATATCAACACTGCTCTACTCTAAAAATGCGTAATACGAAGGCAGACATCATCATCTAGTGAATATAGATGTCTTATCCATTACTAAGTAGCATTAAAGAGTACATGGAGAAAAGCAAAGGTAATCTATCTGCTCCCTTCAATCTGTAGTGAGCACTCAACTCCTTCCCAGCCAGAGAGAGGGCCTGCCACAACCACACCAGCAAACACCAACAGCACCAGGGGAACATTCATAAACCTGCACCTTTATAAATAAGATCTTGTTCATTAGCACAGGACAGAATAAAACATGAGGAGCCTTTCATTTAATCCTTACTTATTATGGATGTAAAATCTGGATCTTGTAGTGCTTGGATCCTTCATTCCCAAAGGCATTTCCTGAGCAGGCAGCGGAGGTCCAGCAGCCCTGGAGAGGAAACAGCCTCAACTGCTCATTGCTCTGCTGAGCTTCACACGCTGTTTCCTCTTAAATCTCTCCCAATTTCTGGCTGGTAATGCTTAGTGTTTCTTCAACATTGTCCTTAAAGCATTTCAGCTTGTTGGGAAAGCCATTAACTTCAAGTTTTAAAGAAAAGAGAATGAATTAGACTACCACAGCGCAAAAGCACTCACTAGGCTCTGCATAAATTGTAGCACCAGTTCAGCTCGCATTTTTTTCTTTCTATTCCAGATCTTTCCTTTCAGACCAGATTGCCTTGGTCTCAAACTTCTCGCAGAAGCACACTGGTCCCCTGCACCGCTAATAATCTCTTTTTGTCCTGTTCCTTCTCACCTTGAAGTGGAAAGCATACGTCCTTATCCAGAAATCAGCAGCACCGGAAAAATAAGCAGCCTTTCAAGTCAAGCAGTCTGCTGCTCCTCCTGTCCTTCCGTGAACTCAGCCTACTTCCACCGCTTTAATTCCCCGCAAGGATTGAAACGTGTTAACTTCGCGCTGACTTTGCAAACCACACGACGAAACGGGAGCGCTTTGGAATGAATTACACTGAAAACTAACAGGTAGGCAAAGAACTCAAGGAGCAAGTTAGGAGCACATGAACAAACAGCTCTGTAGCACCAGGATGCTGCAGCTCTTAATTTAAAGCCGCACGATGGCCCTTGAGCATCCCAGCACTGGGCTGCGCCTCCTTGTAATTTGCAAGACAGGAGTTGCTTTTCTCCTGCTAAATGCCACGTACAATACTCACAGATAGTGAGTGGTGTCCCTGTTACACCCAGCAGACAGATGCCAACAAGGAATAAAAGCAAAAATGCCATAATCAGTTTGTTGGCAATAAAAAAAACCAAAACTGCCCTATTGCCTTCCACACCAAGATGTGTTATTTGCAGTTCTCCCAGTCCATGTTCCACAATTTCTGCCTCATTCCCCACAGATAACAATTACCAAAGCATCAGGCCATTTGTTGAACCAAAGCTTTTAGAACCACAAGGGCCAAGCACAGAGCACAGGGCCCAGATCTCTGAACTTATTTCTCTCACCACTGAACTAATAAATAAATATCACAATGAAGAGGCAGTACCAGGTGCCCAATCAGCTCCCCAGAGCCAGCTAGGGACCGGGGCTCTTTCCACCAAAGATGACAAAAAAAACCCAAAACAAAACCCAAACCCTGTGTGGTATTGTCCTTGAGTTGATTTGCGGTTCGCTTCTGAACAGGCTCTGTTTTCCAGGCTCCTGGTCCAACTCTGAGTTGCCTGGACAGAAGGAAAAATCTGCTCCCACAAACACTTAGCAGATGGCTTTTGATTTTTCCCAGGTGCTAAGCACACACGGTTCCCATTAAAGTCTGCTGCAAGCGTAGAAGTGCAGAGCTAGCCCATAAATTCTACCTCCCTGGTTCCTCCACATCCAGCTTCGTTACGCTGTGGCTTATTTTGTTGCAATATTGACCTTAAACAATAACTGAAAAAATAAATCAGTACAGCTCAGCCACGCATTCAATCTCACTCCTGCTCCGTGCTCAGACCGAGCTGGATGCCGCTGAGCTCTGCTTCACACAAACACTTGCACTGCGCTGTTTCTTCAGATGATCTTGAAAAAGGACCGGCAAGAGGAGCTTTCTCAAACCACCTCTCTCACTGCCACAGCAGGGTTGCTTTTTGCTCTGCAAAGGTGTGCTGCTGTGCCCTTCAACTACAGGAGAAACATCAATCACCAGAGATGGCCCAGGCTTGGTGGTAGCCTCAGAATGCTTCAAGAAAACCAAGAGCAAAGGGGCTGGGGGAGATGCAGGAAGGAGGGACCAGACAGGTTACAGCTTGTAAAGAGTCTCCTGTGACTGGAAGGAGAGGAAAAAACAACTGAAAACAGGCTCAATTGCTGATGTGTGACCCAAAACCAGCCTCCCGCAGATACAGGACACAACCTTTGGCGCCTTCTGGGAAAAATCTCTCCAAGAGATTATGCAGAGAGAAGCCCCAGCCACCTCCTGCAACAGCACATGGGAGATTCAACCCCTCCTGTTTCACTTCTAGGGACACATCACACTAAATCACTTTGCATGAGGCTGCAGTTTTTACTTCCCCCATATCTCAATCTAAAAATGAGAGTACATGTGTATGCATACGTGATATGGACACAGCTGTGGCCACTGCAGATGTGCAGGCGAAAGGGGTTCTGCTCATCTCAGTCGCTCTCCACAACTTTGGAAACCCTTTCATCAAAGCCATTCATGTGCCATTGATGTGCACAAGGAGAGGTACAAGGGCAATTTAACAGAGCAGCAAAACATCGCAAGATACGGAACAGGAAGCAAAACCCACCACTTTAAAAGTATTAAATAACAGAAAGTATTTGCTACATTAACTAAATCATTACAATACTCAGAGAGCATGTGTGGACCAAGACCAAACACCAATTCTGAATATGATGTGCATGGAAATAAAGAGACACCTTTGTGCTGCTTTTCTGGCCTCTATCAGACACTGACACAGACCACCTACAGGTGCCTTTGATTGCTGCTGCTTTCCAAATACTAAGTGACTGGCAATCCCAGAGCAAAGTTTACTCTAATTCAGTAATCACACTGTATTTGTTGAAAAGCTTCTAATCCCAGGAGCAAAGACATTCAAGAGACTTAAGGAAAGGAAAAGCTGCTGACAGGAGGGCATGCAAAGAGTCACTCATAATGGCATCTTAAGAGGGTCTGTAATCAACGAGATACACATGGCACGGGGAGTCAGATTAAGCACGGCCGTCTTGCTAAAATGATTTCAACTGTGATGTGGGCATAAAAATGAGGCAGGCAAATAAAAGCCTGTAAAAAAAAGGGGGATAAAAGGAGGAGACAGGTCTGCTTTATGATCTTATTCAGGTCACCAGTGAACATTTCAAGGCTGAGAGTTAAGCTGTCGGTTTCCTGGAGGTTCCTCAGAGGTTTTGACTAAATGGGATTTTTCTTGTCGTCTGTCAACATTTGGAGCTGACTCACCCTCTCTTCTTCCCATACACCCTACGTACACTTCTGTCTGTGTGTTCAAGAACACGTTTACACAAATGTATCCGTGTATTCTTGACACACTTCATAGTTACTCCAAGCCAAGAAAAGAGCATTTTGGCCACGAAGCAGCTGTGCCCTGGCAAGGCAGTCTTTTTCCTCTCTGTCCTATCAAGGTGCCTTACATTTGATATCATGAAATCACAAGACATGTTGCCTCTGGAGCTGACAAGAGAGCAGTCTTCACAGTCCATTTAACCTCTCTATTCAAACAGCAAATCGATTTTTTTGTGATGCAGACATCTGTCCCAGTGGGAGCTAAACCAACACTCACCAAATTATTCTTCCCAGATTACATAGGAGCTATCGGATGGTAAAGGCTTCTCTCCCAGTGACTCAAGCTTTGTTTGAGTCACTGATGGAAAGATGAAAGCCTTTCCACTTCATGAGGCAAAAATGAGAAAAATCATTCCCTGGTGAAGAGCAGAGCACACAAAGTGTCTCTGCTGGTTCCCAGGGCACGGGCAGCATCTGTGAACCGTCTGGGAGCTGCAGGCACAGTCGCATCACTCTGGAGGTCACTCCCCACATCCCAAAGATCTGGGACCATCGGGGTGTTAAAAGCACAGAGAAAGTTCACTCAGGCCTGCAGAGCTCTGCACAGAGCAGCATTTTATCCTTCCTGCACCTGGAGGGTGAAAACTAAAGCAAGGTTTTTCTCCTGGGCTTTTTTTGATCAGTTCTACCCTGAAAAAATCACGGTTCAGAGAGGAAAAGCCACGTTGCCTCTTGCCCACTGCTGAGCAAGCACCTTTCCTATGTGGTGATACCCTACAGTAGCCAACACAAAGGCAATTGAGTTTCCCTTCGAGAAGCTTTCCTGGGGCTTACCAAAAGCCAAACCTCAGAATAACCTATACCAAGCAACACCAGCACCAACAGCAAGGTGCACACATGGGGCATCGACCACACATGAAATACATGGAGCAATCCCTGGGCTCTCTACCCCATGTGGTGCACAGCCAGGATGGCCAGAAGAAGTCAGCCCAGGACACCACCTCTTCTTCCATCACCTTAAAAGCATCTGACACCCTCTCAGCCAGTTTTTTTTTTACTATTTGCCTTCTACAAAGACTCCAGGTTTATCTAAACTATTGCTTCTTTACAAAAAAGACAAAGCAAAACAAAAAAGACACTTAACATATTGTAAGGATTACAACAGAATTTGCCCAGGCCCAGTACTTTTCCAAGGAGAAAAGAACTTTATGGCACCTTAATTACTTAAACCTGCAGCCACTCAAAGAGAAGAAATATCAGTGCCCTCTGACTGTGATTTTAAAGCACCCTACAAAGCCATGCAAAGCACACCCACTGAGATAAAGCATCACAACATGGCCTAGGTGGAAAGGGAGGGTTATTCAAACAGATTGGCTGCATTTACGTCCTTTGAGCTCTGAATTAGGAGTTTAAAATGTCAAAGGGAGGCCATGAGGGAGAAAAGGTTGCTGGAGGTTGAGCACAAGAAGAGAGGAGATGCTCAGACCAGCGCTGCTGCAGCCCTGCACGCCACACCAGCATGGTGCTGATGGCTCACCAGTGCTAGGAGCATCTCCAGCACTTTCATACAGCCCCTTCTCCTCAGAATCAGAAATTATCACTGAGCCACTACGTGTGCAGTGACCGGAGGAGATAACTCTGCAGTTATAGGCAAGAGGGAGTTGGTCTGTCTGCTCACAGAGGAGATAATTTGCAAGCAAATGTGTGCATTAATATGTGTCCCAAGTTTTAAATATGTGTCTTAATTCTAAACCTGGTTTTCTAGCATTCCTCTAGCTCACCCCTATTAACTCTCTATTCTCTGCAGCCTCGCCTCTCTCCACTCACCATCTTAAATTAATATATCCTCATAGCATTCCCAAGGGAGCACCGTTAGCCATCATCCTTACGTTGCAAACAGGGAACTGAAACACAGAGGCTAAGGCCTGGATTCAGCTCTACAAGTTCCCACATCTGGCCTTGCCACAGGCTGTACATCCCCAAAGATGCAGACCCGGTCAGGAACTGCTTCTGGGTGCAAAACCTCAGATGGGGCCGAGGCTTCCCTTGGTGATTTATCCAAGGTCAAAGGGAACTTGTGAGAAAGGAAAAGATTAAACCAACATCTCTCAAATACCAACCAAGCAACCTCTCTAACAGACCCATCTTATTGTTGTATTTCACACAGCTGGTGCTTCTGTAATGTAACAGTGATCACCGGCGTACTCTCAGCTGGTGCTTCTGTAATGTAACAGTGATCAACGGTGTACTCCTGTCTCCTGACAGCACAGGATCCACTAACAGAGCCTGGACCCACCTTCCACTCAGAAATCAAACACCTTCTGGAGGAAAACAGCACATTTCACCACTACACAGCCACGCTGGGACCTCCTGGATGTGTTTTTATAGCCTCGGGTGATGCAAATTTTGCTTGGGGCTCAGTCCTGCAAAGGAAATGTGGAGCAGAGCACGTCAGGCCCCACTAACCTAGAAAAACCCGTGCTTGAACTGGCAAATCACAGGTTTCATTCCTGCGAGGGTTCAGCCAAAATCAGAGTCAGCTGAGCCACACTGCCATTTGTCATCCAGCACATGAACACTTTCTAGGGCTACTCTTTTTTATCCTTTTTTATTTTCTCTTAATCGAAGTTTTTACAATTGATTTAATAATAGAAATGTTAGTACAAGGTAACAGCTTGAGAAAACATCTGGGAACAGGACTCCTTTGGCAGCAGAAGACATTTACGGACAAGAGCTGAAACGTGTCCCTTCAGTGTCTAGAAGTGATTAGTCTGTCATTAGGGAGACACATAACCAATGTTTTCACCATCTCTTGAAAGAAAGATTCATCAGCTCACTCAAATGCCAAAGGTCTAGGTCGAAAGAGATAAAGACAGTAATTCAATCAGCTCTGAAAAGCAACCGATCCCTAAAACCTGTTATTTTGACCTTTTTCCTCCCTCAGAAGTTTAAGCATCTCGGAGATGGTCTTGGGAAAAATACAGCATCTATTTTGAGCTGAAAGCAGGGGCACAGAATTTGCTGAAATAGCCTGCAGACAAGGGTATTGCTTTTTTCACTGCAGTTTCCCATCATATGTACTTCAAGGAAAAAAAAAATAAGCCTAGATTTAAGGAAAAAAAAAATTAGACGGGTACTTTTGACACTGTGTGTCAAACACTTCCCTCAAGTGGAGAGACTCAGGATTGCTCTGGTTTTTGTCATATACCCTCTCTGGCTATTTTAGCTCAAACACATGCTTATTTTTCTGGAGATGTAAACTTACCTGTGCCATAGGAAGGAGCTACAAAGTGCTAGAGTGTCCAATCATTGAAAGAGCAAAGTAGGTATGGGTTTATTTCACAAATTAAAAAGCTGAAATAAAAACCCAGCTAACCAATCCAAGAACATGTAATAACAGGTAATAATTCCAACCAGTGCCCTCCAATCTGTGCTGGAGAAGAAGACATTTGCCCACTTTCAGGCTGAAGACAGGACATGTCCACCCAAAAGGTTCAGAAATGGTTATTCATTTTTTCAATTTAGCTTTTCTCCCAAGTGTTTCACCCAGGAATTAAAGCAGATGCCATAATATTCCAGCAGAGACTATTTTCCTGTAGTGTCTTTACCCAATGCAAAAGGAGTGAATTCTCCTTAAGGAGTCTCTTTTCACGTTCGTGAAAAGAAAACAGCCAGTTCAGATACCACAGGTACCCAGTCCTAACAGGCAGAAGGGCTTGGTCCTCGTGCTCAAGCTCCAAATAGCTGGAATGTTAAAATGAAGGAAAAAATAAATAAGAGTTCATCTTACAGTGACTTTTTTCTGAAACTATTGCTAGTTTCAAGCAAAATGGCAAGAACCTTTGTGGAAGGCGTCAACACCACCTGACTGATGTTAAAAATGGGTCAGACCTTCAGTGGAGTATGCGGAGATTAGATTCTGGCTAATGTTAAATGCATAAGCTCCTCCGGGGTTCCACCACGATGAATAAATGCATCAATCCTCGGCGTGGTCTAGGAAACATGGACCTAAACCCGCACTGAGATGTTCATCTATCACTTCCAGAGAAGTCTGCAGGCAGATAAACCATATTCTCCCACCACTGTTTCGAACTCCAGAAGACACTGGAGGTCCCTACACATTGCTATGCCCATTCCCCCAGTGCATCACACCATCAGCTCGAGTGCTTCACCTATAAATTATTGCTCAGGGTTCTCTACATAAACACAGTCTCCACAGCAGAAGCAGTCACAGGCTCTTCCCCTACTGCTTATTCTTCTTGATAGCCTCCCTGGCTGTCAGTAGCATCCTGATTATTTTTCAGAATAACTGGGACGTCAACAAAGGATTTATTTGGGCTTCAGGTGGGAATGAGAGAAGATGAACTGTTACTTCAGACAGGCTGACTAAATTCAGCCAGCAGCCAGGAAAAGAAAGACTCTGTGTCTCATTACTACTGCCCTGAGTTTGCAAGGCCCGCTGCTCCTCAATAAAATAAGGAGACTTTCCAGTTTATTTTCAGTCATCATTAAACACATTCTGAAGTTTACCAAGTTTTGCGCTTTCCCTTTGTAGTGACCAGATTTGGTAAAACACAAAACCAGACTAACATTACACGAGCAAAAATATGGGTGAACGTGAAAGCTCAGGAGAACGACCACCACTGACTTTTAGAGAAGGATCAGAAAATGCAGAGCTCTTCTTGGGCCAGGCATCCCAACAAAACAAGAGGATAATCGTCTCCATTACCACTAAAACATGGTCCAAAACCAGCTGCCATCCTCCCCAAAGGCTCCTGGGGAAGTGGGACTGTTTCCCCAATGGACCACAATGCATCAGCAGCCCATGTCTCCATGTCGCCTCTCCTGGACATCGCATGATGGGTGAGATGCTCCAGGCGGAGATTAAGGCATTATTTATCACAAGGGCCTGAATGTCCAACCACCAAACGAAACGTGCTCTGCAAAGGAGATACCTGCAGCAGCAGCAGCTCTGAAGTCCCTCCCTGGTGTAGGTTTCCACCACGCTGTGGATTTTGCTTTCCGTGTAGCCTTTAAGCGAAGGCGCTCTGTGCAATCTGCCCTTTGCTTGTACAAACTAATAGAGCGTTTGTGTGCTTGACATTTCACGTGGCATTACCACCCTGTTCCCCACTCCCGGGGACAATGTCGAAAGGGCAATTGATGCAGGCGAGGAGTAGGAAGCGCTGTTCCAATAGGTTAGGACTTTCAGCTGCCAAAACGTACTTCGCCAAGTAAAGTGATAGTGAATTAAACCACGTTAATGAACTGGTGAAAGAATGAACCAGTATCTCTGCTGCCTACATCCTTCTCAATTTAAAAGTCTCCCAAGTCAGAAAATGGACCAAATTCATCAAAATGTATAATCTCTCTGGAATAACATGAACAGCCCAAGTGTCCTGCACATCACAACTGAAACTACCCAAAAAGCACAGCACCGAGTATAGCATCTGAGCCAGAAAGATCCCAGATGAAAATGCAATAAAGCCAACAAACTGGAGCATGAACTAGTTTTTGCAAAACACTGCTAACTGTGACATCTTCTATGACAAGCATTTAACTGATCCCCTGGGGCTCCATCCAGGCCCCTGTTTCCAGATGCTTCAGCTCTGAGAGAGCTTCACCAGCTGCTACCCCAATCAGGGTCCGTGGGTTTGAGCCTCAAGTTCTTAAAAGCTTGGGTCCCTGCTACTCAGGGGCCACTTTTCTCTTAGATAACAGAGCTCCCAAGGCTGGTTTGAGACCAGCCTACCCCCTTTAATCAGTTCCTACACTGTGTCTCCCATCCAGTACTGACCCCATCTGATAAGATATCACCACTGTACGACTCTAAAAACAAACTCAAACGTCTTTAGCATTCCTTATTTCTTTCCCTCCCAATGATTCACTCATCCTATTTGCTTCATTTAAAGTCTCAACATGATTTTTCCTGAGCTGACAGCACATAAAAAAAGCTACGGCTGGTTATCAGGGTGGAGGAGGGAAGGGGAAATCAAACCGCTTCCTTACTTTCTACTTCATGCATCATTGCTGAACATCATGTTTTAAAAGAAATCAGAATCAAGCCGGCTTTGGCATTAATGATATACACAGCAAAGAGAAGCTGACCTACTCTTCCATGGCCCCAAGACGCTGGCCCCACGGCACTGATGATCTTAGATAACGAGGCCTGTAATTTTGCCTTAAACACTAGCTGGATGTTTCTTTGAAGTTCCAAACCAGCTTAGACTACTGGTTTTCTCGCTCGTGTTTGCGCTTCCCTCTTTCTCTGCATTTCCTGGGACTATCTAGGAAAGGAAATGCAAATTTCCAGCGTACCATCTCCCCAGCTAACCCTTCACCGCTCATCACGATTGGTTTTCCACTCCACTTTTCATCCCTGGCCGCCAAGGCTCAGAACCAATGGTCCGTACAAACACAGCTCTGCCACACGGCACTGCAGGGCTGCTCAGAGAGGTCAGAGACGGGAGATGCTCCACAGCTGTAGGCTGAATATCACACATACCAAAAAAATCAATAACATTGAACTTAAATGACCAAATCCTCCTAGCAGAGCTAAATAAAACAACAGATCAGAGATCACATAATTCACCCATCCTCAAAAGGCATAGGGGCTGTTAGAACAAAGCCAGCTTTTGCTTCTCTCTGAGGAGAAGGGGACACTCAGAGAAGGGACAGAGAGATGCAAGGTCCCTCACCTCTGGAGCAGGGTACTCCACTGCTAAAATCCAGCACTGTCTAGGAGCAAGCAGCAGTGACTTTGTAAGTTACAGCAGTTTGTGATATGGTGTGTTATAGGCCCACGGGACACTACCTCAGTTTCCCAAAGGACACAACTCTGTGGCATGGAAGCTGCTGGCACATATGACTAGTGGCCATTTGGATCTGAACCCCTCTAGGGATAGAGGCTGGATTTAAACCTCCTGGCCAACTCTAGCACCCCAGCTTTAAGCTTTATTTACAATCTGAACAGACCTTTCTCTTGAGGTTAAGATTCATCTCACGGCGCTTTCTCAACTCAGGTGTGCTGAATATTGCCCAGGGACAGTGAAACTTGGGAAACTCCTGCTTTGGGCAGAGAGCACACAAAAGGGACATGCAACATTTTGGTGCCACTGATCACAACACCTAACCAAACTGAACTGTGTTTTCATGCCTGATCATAGATCAGCTTCATCTGTGCCCCTTTCCCAGCTGAGAGCGGGAGGACTCCAGGACTGTGGTGATTGTTTTACCATCCAAAAATTCACAGGACAGTAAACTCTAACTGAAGAAGGTCGTATTTTGTGATGTTTCATTACAGAGTGGAAGAAAAGCCAGGAAACAAAGGGCAGCAAAAATGAGAATTTTCCTTTCTTCACCCAAAAGCCATTCATTGCCTTGATCTCCTCTATGCCACTAAACCTCTCCTTGCCTCAACACCCTCCAATGCCAACAGGGAAAATAATATTAATTTGCTGTTGTTATTTTTCTGAAGACGGACCAGAAGTGGTCAACTCTGTGCTGCCAAAGACTGGGGGCTACTCCAGAGGCTGCCCACCCGAGCAGGCTGGAAGAACAGCCCTATGTGGAGGAGGGAAAAGGGGAAATGCATAAAGCACACCACCGATTCCAGCCTGTGGCAAGGCAATGACAATGACAGAGCTCTCAGCAAGCTCTTTCTCCTGCCATGGAAGCAAATGCAGCCCCCGTCCACCCCCCAGGAGAAAAGGGCAGAAAACAGTCTAGAAATTGAGGAGTAAATGGACAAAATGCTCCTTCTTTTCTTTGGGAAGTTGGCAATGGCAGCTGCAGGCTGTGGAAATACAAACTGGGTTAAAGGAAAAGGCAGTAATGGCAAGATGACAATTTGCCAGATTCCAAAGCCTGCGGGGATGATGTTTTGTAGTAGGTGATGCACAGGAACAAGGAGACAATGACAGAGGCAGAAAAAACATCATCCAGCTCTTCAGCTTTCCTAAAGCTCCAGTGCAAGAGTCAAAGCAATTACTTCCACAGCTTCACAAACCTTTGCACCTCTCTGTTAACGTGTCAGACTTTGTTACATTAATTGTACCTTATTTTGCCTCAGGGAGGAAAAAAAATAGAGCTATTTGCTTAGAGAACAGAGAAGAATATACTTTCATATCCCTCTTTTATTCTTCATCTTTCTGTTCCACTGCTTATGTTGTATTCTCTGACCAAACGTGCTCCTGCAGTGACATCTCCTACTCCATATACCTTCTGCCCTCCAGACCCCCCATAGCAACAGGGCAATGTTCATTATCTTCACTAAGTGTCTTGTAGTATTATGGTAGATGATGCCAAAACATATCCTCTAAAAGGAGAATCAGAATTTCCTATCCATCGTGGGGAAACTGAGGCCGGAGATGACTCACAGATCTGTCCAAGGATGCTCAAGAGGCAGCCCTTGCTTTCAAAACACAGTGGCACAGACATCCCAGTTAGCTTGAAAGCATCCTTACAAATAGGATGGAAATCATCACCGATTTAAGTGCCAGACATCCCACTCACTGCCTTTGTACATTTTAAAACACATCAGTCCTTAAGGCCTCTCCAGCCTTTTCCTTCTGTATTCTGCTTTCCAGCCTCGCACTACTGGAGCGGCTAAAACCAAGCTGTTCCCACAGCACGCATCTACTCCAGACAGCAATTCTGGTCTCTGCTAAAACACGAAGCGCACGACTAAAACCAATAGAGTCACTGCAGTTTAGAGTTGCCACATTTTCCTGTAGTTCTGCTGATCTCACGCACCTTTCCTGCTCACCAAAGAGAAGAGTAAAACCACTCCATGGTGTGGGCAGGGAGGGGTAACTCAGACAGAGGAACCCCACGCCTCTCCAGCATGGCCAGACCCTCAAATTATCCCCTTCTGTTAGATCAGCCCTCAACCACTGACCAGGGACAGGCCAGGAGCTGTGAGATTCATCTTCCTTTTCCTACACGCCTTCATTTCCTCTACAAAACCCTCACTCTTCATCACTTCTTCCCCTCTCATGAAGCAATGGATGCTCCCAATGGCTGATCTGAACCATCCTCTTCCTCTCCCCATCCTTTCCTCAAACTTAAGTCTTCCTCACAGCACCAGCTCTAACGCTAGAGCTTTACAGGCGCGAACACTCGCGCAACAGCAAATTTTAGACTCAGCCACTCAAACCTTTGCAGGCTATACATTTCCAGCCATGCAGCTATCCATCCACAAACACGTTCAGAGATGCTGTTCCAAATTCACGCTGCCATGGCCACATATGGGGAAAACGCAGCATTGCCAGCTGATGTACGTAGTGAGTTGCCACAACGTGAATTGCAAACAGCTTGAAGGAGTTGCTCAGTTAAGAATTTCAGGCCGAGAATTGCACACTGACAAAAGTTTGCTATTAAATGTGAGTGCTGAATAAATATATGAATTTTGCAATTTCTTTGTAGAGAAAAAAGGAAGAAAAAGCTTAAAATAAATCCTGTGTTATGATTATTTTCTCCTTCCTCCCTCCCACGTCTATTCTCCCGTCCTCTGCAGAGATACATAATTTGTGGTTTTGGTCCCTTCACCCTTCCAGAGTTCTCCCAAACTCCTGAAATTAGCTTCTCGCTGAATGTCTACAACACAATTTCATTTGGAGGATGTCACACAGAATGAACTGAGCCATCTGGTTCCTAAGAGAAAAAGAAAATTATTTCTTTTATGCTTCTGCCTATGGTTCGTGGGTCGCCAAATTGAGATTATTCAGGCACAAAAGCATTTAAGGATTTGTTATTTTTAGAAGAACAAACACAGATTTCATCTTTAGGATAATTAACAAGCTAATATTAAAACAAACAAACAAAAGGAACAACCAACGTCCAGCTGCAAACTTCAATACAGATGGAGATGTTCCTCCAAGAGGGGCTGTCCATGCTCAGAAATCCTGGTGACAGGAGCTGCTGTATCCACACCGTGGGTGCAGTGTGGGAACAGCCGTGCCCACTGCTTGTGGTCAGCTGGGCTTGGAGCATCGCTGGACATGGTGAAACCTGTGACCATCCAAAATGGACCAAAAGGGATGGTGTAGTCACTGTCCAGGTAAGGTTACAGCCTATACAGCACCCCTGCCCTTCACTGATGGACAGGTGCCAGCCTCCTCTCCTAATTATCTGCAAGGAATTAAAGCAGGATGGGGAAGAGAAGAGCTCATGGATTTGGGGCTCTCTCTCTTGGTGCAGTCAGAATTTTTCAGCCAATTCCTTATTTCTACCCTGGGAAAAGAAGAGTGAGTCCCTAGCGTCTGTCTCTCTTGCTCTGCAGCCA
>NW_010192933.1:0-11431 GCF_000695765.1 Mesitornis unicolor | reverse complement strand
GAGCGATTCTGTGATTCTGTGATTTTGGGGAATGATTAAGTTACATTGAGCAAAACCAGTTTGAAATGTTTAGACCTTGTAAATCTGTAAATGAGAATTGAGAAGTCTAGTAATACCATGGAGCAGGAGACCATTTATCTGAGAGGTTAAGTGATAAATTATGACAAAAACAAAGGAGAGAATCTGATCCAGAAAGTTAATGAACTTCATTAAACCATACAGCCTGAACTCCTCAATGATAAAGATCATATTCTTTCACCTTGTTAGTGGTAATCTGGTAACTTCTGTTTAGTAATGTTCCTACATAAAAATAAAAATCTTTCTATATTCTGTCAGTGTGATTGCTCCTCTTGTTGAGCTCTGTGGACTTTGACTCAGAGAGGAAAGCATCCAATTCTGTCAACATTGTTGTGTAAACTGTGGTGTTCTAGTCATGCATGCTTGTATTTACTGAATGTTATGGCTGGATCTAGTAGACGTGTAGGAGAAGCTGACAGGCCTTGTTTAAGCTTGGAGGACAAATTTGTCCTTGGAGCAAGTGCTTCATCTGTTCCTTGTCACGGTACTTCTGAGGAGTGTGATGTGCACTAAGTCTGGCCAGATAATCCCACTCGCTAACAAAAACTGAGCTCTTCTCAAGAAACCACCTTTCCGTCACTAGCATAAGGGCCCTGCCCAGCAATATCAAGGTTTGACCAAGGGCAAAACTGGATTATAGTGGAGAGTACTGCAGCAAGTGTGAGGTGACTGCTAAGTAGCAGTCAGCTCCAGAGCAGTGTGCCTAAAGTAAGGCACACTGGTGGCTTGTCTCTGCCAGACCTGCTAGAGTTGACTTTTCTGGTTTGCATTTGCACAGGCATACCAGAAGAATCTGCTGAAATTGGTTCACTGATAAGCTGCACTGAAATTATATGAAATAGCAATTTGATATTGTGCTAAAGGACTATGATTACAGACAACTCTGATGGTCTAATACTTGTATGTAAGTTATTGGCCAATTTTCTCTCCTGCTTACTTCAAGAGTGTAACAAGCAAATTATGTGGTAGCTACAGTCTTGAAAGTCCATTTTGGTGAGAATTTCTCCTTGCGGTTAAGACTGAATATGCCAGAATGGCTATTTCACATCCTTTGGAAATTTTGACTGTACCTCTCTGTGTAGCCATGTCTTCAGTCTCTTCTTTTGGGTCCTGAAGCAGAATCAAAGAGACCTATAGGCTCTTTGAGCTCTCTTCCTCTTGTGTGTCCAGCAGAAAATATACATATTAGTTCTTTATTTAGAATTTGTATTCATTTATCTGAACACATTCCAAAAACTGAGCAGAAGTTGGTTCAGGATCTACACTTCTGTGAAATAAACTGAAGCTAAATAAACCGGACTTCAAATATTGCCAACACTTTCTTGAAATGAAAGAGAATGATCTATCTGACTTAATTGTATTCAACTCTTCAACATAAACAGTAATAAATTTATTTGCTGATCCAGACAAACAGGTACTCTAGAAATAAATGGAGGAAATTATATTTTGGGCTTTTTGGCTGGTTGATTTTTTATCTATATTTTAACAAGTTTTGTCAAGAATTTCAGTATAAAACTCTAGAAGATTCTGGATTACACAAAGATACGTAGAGCTCTTTATCTGAAAATTACATGGGTTAACTTGCAGAATGAAAATTGGCAGCATTTATGCAAAATGAATGGAGTTTTTCAATAAAGGTCATTTACAGAACTGTTGATAGCTGAAGGCACAAAATCTTTTAACTCCGAAGAGGTTCAAGAAGGAATCATAACTTTAAATCTCTGTTTCTAGCATTTAAGATCTAACTTACAGGCTGGTAATAATAATAATTGATTATAATTATTTTCTGAAAGTTTTTAATACAAATTTCTAATATCCATTTGAATGGAGAGTGTTTGCAAGTTGGGTTTGAGTTCTGTTTCTCCAAAGTTGTACAAATCTATTGTGATAAAAAAGACTTCGGAAGCCTACTATTCCTCTAAGAAATGTTTTACTTTATTTTAAGATTAAAAATACTAATAACATGCATGTTTATTCACCTGGAACTTTGAACTGTGAAATTATATGCTTATGCAAATTTGAAAGGTAACCATATTTACATTTTTACGTACATTTGAAATATGCCCAGGTAGATCATGGAGTAGAAATTACTGATGAGCATTAGAAATAATAATAATTTAAAAAGAGCATAGATATCCTTTAGGGAAAAAAAAATATGAATACCATGAGTTCTAATGCTCTTTTGGAGCACCTGCAATAATAACGGTTTTCTTGTTCACATTCTAAGTATGGTGAGATTTGACTTTTACTCTCCAAATAATTTTTAATATACAGCCTCTTTTTTGTTGATTTGGTATTTGCTTGTTTTCCAGTGGAAAACAGTTATGAAAAAGAGCTACATATTTTCTGGAATAATGAATCTCTGAAATAGCATGATGACAGCAGTGGAAATTGATAGTCGGTTTCATTATCAATTGTTGAGCATTTTGGGGAGTCATTTACAAAGTGAGTTCAAATTGCATAAAGACACTATAATTTGGATTTGGTAGTATTTTATACCTGCTTGCATAGCTATAAATAACTTCACAACATGCTAGCCAGTGAAAAATCAAGCTCATTATTTTTGATGGAGACATTAATTTCTTGCTTTTATATGTGTATCTTTTGCCTTTCCTTCAAACCAGTATCGGAGTTTGTTTCTCTTAATTTTTAATCATATCTTTTTGTAGATATTTCCTAGATAAATAACCAGGGAGGAAAGAGGTGGTAGGGAAGGTTAATAACTCAAAATGAATGCAGTTTTATAAGTTTGCAGGCTGCTGTGGGAAGCAGCTTGTAGAAACAGATCTGTTACTGTTCAAATGATAGCCATTAAAGGCAATGACTTTTAAAGCAGTGAGAGAGGGAATAATTTTCATCTTTATGGGGCTCTATAAGGCACTGAATTTCTGGGAACATCTTTAAGGTGTTTCTCCCTTCAAGCAAATCTCCATGCAGATTCATGTTCTTCTGCAACATCTTGCCCTATTAGGGACACACTTATAAAATGCATCTTGAGGCATTCATTCACCTTTGTGACCTCAGGTGTCTGAGAAATTGAAGATTAACAAAGTGAATGAAGTTTCGCATTACATGTAGTAATGTGATTTGGTGGGTTTGGTGGGTTTTGGCACATGAACTCAACAGATTACTCCTCTGTCTGTTCACTTTCTGTGAGAATACTTTTGCTATAAAATCTGTTTTTTCAGTGTAATTGTAGAATGGGCCAATATCTTAAAAAATAAACAGTTGTGTGCAAGCATATATTATCATTGCTGAAGAGTCTTTGTAAGTTTGTAGTTTTTAATGCTAGAGACACTGTACAGGCACACACTGGGGTAAAACATAACCCCCATCTTTCTATGCTCATGGTGGCATGAAGAACGTCTGTCTTGGCCATGCTTACCACATGTAATCCTAATTTTGCAATTCTTACACCTGAAACACAATGTCACAGAATCTGTTGCAGCTCATACTAGTGCCCTTTGCCTACATGTGTCTTTGACTGGCCAACATGGCAGCACTTTTCCATATTGGGCACATGGGCTATGCCCCCTTCAGCAACAGTGCAGATGCATCAATGTGCATCAAAGAGTTGATGGTGAAGACTTCATAACCTCATGCACATTTCAAACAGATTTTATTTTAGACTGGTCATAGTTTGGTCCCTTAGACTGAATGACTGCATCTGGAGAGTTGTAGATATATAACTATATATATACATAAGATATATAACTAACAGATATATTCATGGTGCATGTTTAGGTTCATCTGAAAGAAATCCAGTGCCTTGAGACCACTCTATAGTATGAACCAAATATCTTTTTGGTAAGTAGGGAAATTTGGGAGAGTCACTGCAAAAGCACATGCCTGACCATAATAAAGTGCTAGCATAGCTACAAGCCCAGTACAGCACACATTCTGTAGGGCTTCACTATATAAACTCATGGCCCTACCAGTTTTCAGTGTAAAAACCCATAAACCAAGCAAAGTTTAAGAAAAAGGATATATTGCCCACTTGAGGATATGATTTCAAGCCATATGTGTCAGGGACTGTAAATCAGTTTCATCTGTTCTACTGTTTATCCTGAAGTAATGACTACACCTTTCACCCTCCTCAGTCTTGTCACTTTCCAAAAGCGAAACAGCACATTCTCTTGAAAACTTAGTACCCCATCCCTCACCTTTTTTTTTTCAGGTGTAATACTTTCTGAAAGGAAAGAATTGCAATAATTAAAGTAAAAAATGTAATTCTGCACCGCCCAGCCTTAAAATATTACAAGTTAGACCTCTGGAGACTGGATTAAAATTCAGCTGATTAAATAATAATTATGGGGGTGGAATGGCAGAGGTGTCACTGATCTTACTGTAATTAATTCTGTAGAGTACATGTTATGAACTTCTCCTTATTGCTCTCAGAGTTAAAAGTAAGAAACTCTAGAAATCTCATGCAGTGTCTCAGCAGCCGGGGATTTTATTGGAAAACACCAAATACCATTACTTTCATTATTAACTTACGAAAAATTGACTTCAATGTTGCTGATGAGCTTAGTACTAACACTGATGAATTTTTTAGTCTACTTCTTAGAATAGTGGTGAAGGCACTGAAAAATAAACACTGTATTTTTACTGTTTCTCTAATCTTGTCATATACGGCTTTTAAACCTTCTGTTACTTGAGGTGTCAAACTGTAGATGTAAAATTTCAGGTGAAAACCAATAACTACTTTTTATTTATATGTGAAAAAATCCACTTTCCTATAAAGATGATGCATGTTTTTTGGAAGCTGCATGACGAGAGAAAAAGATGCTGACCTGTTGAGGTTAAAGTATTTGAATCATATGAAAAGCAATGCTAGAACTTTGCTGTGTTAGTGTTGCTACATGACTTAAAACCAGCACATTGATGAGTATTTTCAAGTATTTAATAAGAAAGTACAGTAAATAATTTATCACTGTCTATTTTCAAATATCTTGGAACTGTATTTAATAAAAATCTTTACTGATATGAAAAATTTGAATTCAAGTAATTCAGTAGACCATATTCCTCTTTCCATCTTGCACATTATTCAATGGCTGAGCTTGATATTATCTTATCTTAATACTATTTTTTAATGTCTTCACACAGACATCCATAGTTAGCCATCATAAATGGTGATCTACTGGGTTGATTTCTTTCCTTATCTTTTACTGTTTGATTCCAGGGTAACATTGTGACTACTGAGCTGGAAGAACAGCTCTTCATTCCTGCAAAGAACATGCTTCAGACAACTCATTTCATGACATGCAGACTTATCCTGGAATTTCTTCTTGGTGTCTGGACAAATCAAGAATATAAATCACAGCACAAGACTTCTTCTGTCAAATCAATTGCCATCTCTTTCCATTCCCTTCTATCTCTCATCTCTGCATGGGACAGCTCAGTACCATGGCTGGCTGAGAACTGAATATCATAGATTTTGAATCCAATCTTTCTAAAAAGACCGTTATAAAAATGAAAAGTAATAATAACAGTAAAAGCGACAACAGTAAATGTAATACAGAACAGCTTATATACTTTTCTCTTTTCTGTTTCCTCCTGCCTCAATAATCAAGTCCTACAACATCAGCTAAACTAGATCATCTAACATGGCTTCTAGAAACCTTGCTTTCATCTTCAATCCCAAGACATACATTTGATATCTTAAGCTGAATTGGCCCACATAAGTTTTTCCCCTCAAATATGACTTGATCATTATGGGATGCAGAATAATGGGATCTCTTTTTTCTGAGTCATCCTCAGTAATAAATAGGGCTACATTACCTTTTAGCTTTAAGGCAACCACAGTTGGACAGATCTAAAATGCTCAAAACTGTATGGAGTTTTAACATTTCCTTTTTGTTTCTTTGCAGCTGATTTGGGAGCATTTTGTCTTAAAAAAAAAATCCAAATTGAGACTTCATTTTTAATTCTCTTTCTTTTCAATGATATTCCTTGGTTTGTCTGGAAGTTTTCTAAATTAGGATTTTCTTTGCTTGTCTAGTCACCTCTCAGTTACACCAAGACTTCTAGAAGTTACTTTCATGTCATTGTGGAGTCTCCAAGTCTTCTTCTATTTCCCTCTACCTAGCAGAGGTTGTATCAGCCATTATCACAATTGTTTTCAGCTTATTTCAAGAGGAATGCTAACTCACTGTTTCCTTCTTCTCACTCTTTGAAAATGAATCTGAGGTTCTGCTTATTCTTAAGCCTGGAGACTAGTTCAAAGTAGAGAACTTTTGAGATGCTATAATACAGGGAAGGGTTAATGAAGATATTTACTTTGTCAAAATACAATCTCTCTTATCTAAGTAAAATGTGTGTAGAGTAGATCTCATTTCTCTGAACACAAAAGTAGCAGTTACTTGGGTATTTGCAGATCAACACACCTTTCAGCCAACAGCCCCCCACTCCATGTAAATTCTGACTAAAATGTTATTTAGGTGTCCAAAAGGTGTCGATTAGTGAATCAGTTTATCTTATTTTCCAGGACTAAGAATTAAAGGTGACTATATCAGAAGTCTGGCTACCTACTTTAAGTTACCCACACATTATCAAAAATTCTTATTTTGTGCAGGTAGGACAGACTTTCTGGCCTAGTGCTCAGTTGCACTAGGTGGAGAGCTCAAATTACATCCAAAATGGTTGGTGGTAGCAACCATAACCATTATTGTTCACTGCTTGCTATGCCTGTGGCAGGCAGTAGTCAATCTGTGATCTGAGTTGTCACATCTCTTCATCTGGACAGAGATTAAATTTATAGACTATCACATTAAAAATTATTTCCTGGGAAGTGGAATCAAACCCCAAAATATCATTAACATTTTTAAAAATACTGCTTTCTGTAAGATCTGTGCAAGGGGTTTAAAACAAAACTTTTCATAATTTCCTGCAGTTTCTTTTAAAGCACCCAGAATGTTGCCAATGTTCTTCACCAAAACTAAAAATTTTTATTCTTCAGTCGAAACTACATGGCAACAGGAAATGGAGAGTCAAATCTTAGTTTTCAGTGAATTCACTGGAGCTAGCTAGAATGTAAATACCTGTGTATATGTGAGTGGGCTGATGGCACCCTGACTATTGCCATCTTATGTTTGCAGAAAGTAAACAGTTTAGTCACTACTTATTTGCATGTATGAACAAATAAGTATAACCAGTGCTAGAGGAAAGCATAATATTTCACGGAATCATAGAATCATAGAATGGTTTAGGTTGGAATGGACCTTAAAGATCATCTAGTCAAACCACCCTGCCATGGGCTGGGACACCTCCCACTAGACCAGGTTGCTCAAAGCCCCATCCAACCTGACCTTGAACACTTCCAGGGAGGGGACATCCACAGCTTCCCTGGACAACCTGTTCATGTCTCACCACCCTTACAGTAAAGACTTTCTTCCTAATATGTAGTTTAAATCTACCCTCTTCCAATTTAAAACCATTACCCTTAGTTCTATCACTGCCTGCTCTTGTAAAAAGTCCCTCTCCAGCTTTCCTATAGGATCCCTTCAGGAACTGGAAGATTGCAATAACCCCAGGGCCTTCTTTTCTCCAGGCTGAACAACCCCAACTCTTTTAGTCGGTCTAATTATAATTTAATTATCATTTTATTATTCTATATAGAAAATAATTAGCATTAGTTTACCAAATTTTGGTATTATTTTAATGCATTTTAATTCTTTTAATTTATTGTTCATATCCAGTTTAGGACAGTGAGTTAGGGAAGAGAATTGTAGACCTGATATCACAGAATCACAGAATCACAGAATATTAGGAGTTGGAAGGGACCTCGAAAGATCATCCAGTCCAAACCCCCTGCTAGAGCAGCATTACCTAGACTAAGTTAGAAACTTCTGCAATATGATTGTGTAAGTATTACAGCAGACAGGCAGCCTGATTATAATGAGACATCAATTTCAAGTATTAACATACACATTTTCAAACATATTTATAGGAATGTAGCTAAGTCCTATAGGTATATATAGCAATATCCATGCACATTGTTTCAAAGCATTATGATCTAGTACTCAGGGTAATTACACTCTGTTGCCATGAAAAAAAGAATGAATGATATAAAACTTTAAAATAATGTTTTCCAATTGATAACAAATATAACATTGCAAACTAAGTTCATAAACACTCAGAGGATTAATAGTGTTAAGTGCAAGGTGTCACTTTTACAGAATGATTTTTAAATTCAATAGTCTCTAATATCTGTACTAAAGAGGGTGAAGAGTTTATTGTTAATCCAGTGAAAATAAATGGCTGGGTTAAGATAAGAAATGGAATTCAATATTATATATTCAACTCTTCATTTTCAAGAAAAGATTGGACTTCATGAAAATAATGTTTTCTGCTTTTATTGTGTAATTAATTTCTCTAAATGTTGGGGCATTTGGGAAAAACATGGTAGCAAGAGAACTCAGCAAAAACACAAAGCAAGATTATGTGAGTTTTTCCTTCCTTTGTTCTGCTCTTCTAATCCACCCATGGATGGTAACAGAGCTTTATGAAAGTTATTCTTTTGGTATCCTTTCTACTACTCTTAACAGGACCTATCTAATATACAGTACTTAATTTATTGTATGCTATTATGTTGATGAACATGCAGGTATCATTATGTAATGAAATGCAAATATTCTTGAAACCTTCAATTTGTTAATAAATTAACAATTTGTTAATGTGAGATCTAACATTTAGAAAAAATCCTTGCTACTTTATTCTTCCTCATCTGACAAGTAAGACCACCCTTTTCAAGTCTGTATTTGTATGCATATGTCCTTCCTTATATGTGAGTGGTAATGAATCCAAAGGCTAATATTGCTACTTTCATCAACTCATTTCTCCAGCAGGACAAATAGGAGAACAAGTAGAAAATTATATACATATTTCTACTTCACACTTGTTAGCATACTTATGTTGTGAAGCTGTCAGAGCTACCAGCATTTCAACTTGCTAATGATTTCTTGTACCTGAGCTTGGATGAAAGGGATAAGCAGACAAGCTGAAACTCCAGTTTCCAAGGAGACAACCTCAGAAACATGTAAGAAATATTTAAGTAGGTACACCATGTCTCCAATAACTGGAGGGTTTGTTTTTTTTTTCTTGCACAATGACATACATAAGCTATGTTGAAGAGGAATCCGTGCCCTCCAGACTTCATTCTGAAGGTAAGTTCTTGTGAGTCAGAGTGGCTTGCAAGACACAAGGCTTGCACTGCGGAATAATGAGTTCCCTGGATTCTAGCATTACATTTCAGATGGTTATCAGTCACAGACACTGAGCAGAACTATGTTCTGTGCATACTTATCTATTTGTCTGTCTCCTTGTCTAGCTATCTATGCATTCATTTTGATGTTTTTATTTATGGCCACAAGAAAGTATGTCTACTTCACTTAACCTATGTGGAACATTCTGTGTTAAGTTATACTGTGCATGAAAATAGAACCAAACTGAAGAGAGATGCTGGAAAAACATTTGATGATGCCTGAGGAAAACAGCAAGTCCCTTAGGATTCTCTTTCCTCAACTCAAGATGTTGCATACAAGGAGGTTTTTTAGACAAGTAGATTTTGCTTTTCCATTCCGATGTTATCATGAGCATCTGCTGTTTCCTGCTAGCCTGCTTTACAACTGACATTGAAAAATACATAATCTGTAATGAAAACTTTCTGAATAATTCTTCCATAAAAATGCATTTCCAACTTTTGTCATACTCAAGGGAGATGTAAAGAAGGGGAGAGCAAGTTTCCTTCCAACTATTCAGTGAATGCAAAAAATAAATGGGGAAGAACTGATACACTTTATTCACTTTTAAGCATCTGCATTAGCATTGGTAAGTTAGGCACCTTTGCAGATCAGGTATTTGTTCTCATAGAGCTTAGTTCATTTAAGCAGTTCTAGTGTAGTTAGTTTTACAATACATAAATATTTTAAGAAGTAAATAAATTGAGCCTGTCTCTACTAGCCTATTTTAGAGATATTTTTTCATTTTTGATCTTAGATACAGAAAAAAAACCAAAAATGTCCACTATAGCAAAAAAGGGCAAAACAGAAAATGTCACTGACAAAAAAAAAATCATAATGCATAAACAGGAACATAAGACTATGTACTGTTTAAAACTGTTAAGTTTACAGAGCAAAACTCACAAAGCAAACACCTACTTCTTATTTACCAGCGCTGTATGAGGGGAAGTATGTGCTTTTTCAGCATATATTTTATTGGAAAGATTCATTACATCAACTGAAACAGTATTTAATTTTAATACTTTCAGAACATAAGGGCAGATGGGATGGCATACAAAGAACACTGCGATTAATAGGAGTAAGAGAGCCAATTTTAATAAAAGTCAGAATTAAATAAGTATACATTAGGCAGCCAGTTGGACATGTTCATTAGAACGGTCTGGGAAATAGAAGATTAGTTCCACACAGAATGCAAACAAGAAAAAAAAAACAACAAAAAAACCCCTAAAATCTGGGAGTTTCTGGAGCTCAACAACTCATGATTAAGAGTTTTAACACTAAAATCATAGCTAGAATATCTGATTTCTCAATGGAGAAAAGTATTAACTTTTCCTCAAACATCTCTTTGTATCACACAGGAATGATAAAAAGGGTTTATCAGGGTTTATAATAAGGAGATGTTGCATGATACCTTATCTAGCTACCATAAATCTTTCATAGCACTTTTAAAAATAATAAAACAACATGGAAAATACTATCCTAATTATAAGGTCACTGATGGTAAGATTCAGTTTGCAAATGAGCTGTCTAAACTTAGATGTCTATCTTTAGGTGTATTGGTCCTCTCTGATACAATACTATTCTCCTTTTTCATGAGATCGCATTTGAATAATAAAGATGCACTACACACTACACTTGGATTTGAATACACTTGGATTTCTCCAAGACATTTGCCACAGGGACATGCATCGTACATTTTTAAGTAGACTGTATCTTAGCTAAGGAATAAAGTGGTGATTTAAGTGTTTTCTGGTTAAGCTAGCATATTTCAAAGGCTAATTTTTTAATAAAGATGAAGGAAAGATATTATTATAAAGTGATCAAAATTACCTCGCTAAATAGTCTCAATACACTAAAATGTGTTTTTATACATTCAGAGGCGAGATAATAGTTCAGAGCTTCAATGATAAAGATGGTATCAGCAGGAGGGAAATTCAGTCTTTGAAAGTAAAGATCTGAGGAAAACTTGATATCAACATTTATGACTAGCAGAAGATAAACTCTGTAATGTCAAAAATATTTCCTTGATCCTTTGGTATAGAAGAGGGTAGCAGAATAGGCAAATCTTGACTCTAGATACCATTATTTGGGCAGGGAATAATTTAATGAAATAT
>NW_010192932.1:0-1986 GCF_000695765.1 Mesitornis unicolor | reverse complement strand
GCTGTGGGCAGCGGGATCGGGTCCCGCCGGGAAAAAAATTCATCTATTTAATCACAATTAATAATTTTTGATTGAATCCAGTAAAGACGAGGAGCTGAGCGGCTCTGAGGACTCAGGGTTTTTAGTTACAGCCGCTCAGAGGTTCTTTTTAAAGAGATAAACAAAGCAATAAACCACTTTTAATCACTTTTAATGCGCTCGGGACCACGTTACCCGGGCCAAAGGACACCAAAAATACCATGGCTGGAGCAAAAAGAGGAGCAGGAGCCCATTTAGCAGCTTTCTCCCCCCAAAATGTGCTGTTTAGAGGAGGGAAATCCCTCCAGCTAATTCCCAGAGGGCAAATTAAAGGGGTTTGGGATAAGAGCAGGGAGGGAGGAGGTCCCGTTTGGGGCTAAATCCTGCGGTTTCGGGCACGGCTGCGGAGAGGCAGCGCTTTAATGCTGATTAAAGAGGAGATTTTATGGGTGTTTAGTGAGAAAATTGTATTTAAGAAGTGTCAGTGGCAAGAGGTAATGCTAAAAAGCTGCTTCCTGCTAGGAAATAAGAAGAAAAACCCCAAAAAAACCCCCCCGTTTTGGCCAGGTTTCGGCTGGGTTTTTGCCTCCCCTTTTCCGGCGCGCCCGGGCAGCCCAGCGCCCGGCCCAGCCCAGGGTCCTCGACATCCCAGTTACAAACTGGTTGAGCCGGCGAGAAGGCTCCGCTGGCGATTGGCGAGGGAGAGGCCGAGGGAGGCAGGGCCTGGCGCTTCGTTAGGCGGGTTAAATGGGATTGACCAGTGCCGGTAATTAATCGGCGAGAGGCCGGGCTTGGGGCTTTGTTTATACCCCTGGATTGGTTGGATTTGAACTGGATCTACGGTCGGTTCCTACCTGGGTGGGACCTCGCCGGGGTTTATTTTGCGGCATCGCGTTGCCAACCCTCGCTCCGCATCGCGGCCGCGGCGCCGGGAGCCCAAATTTCGGGAGTCAAAACGCCCGGAGCCTCCATCATCGTCGTCGTCGTTCAACCGGGAACGGCGCCGGGAGAGGAGCAGGACCGGGGGTTGTTTCATTGAGGGGAGAAAAGGAGCCGAGTCCCAGGCGGTAGCGCTTAAAAAAAACCACAAGAGATTGAAGCTACACAATGTGCCCTTGCGCTCCGTTATTTCCTTATTTTTTTTAATGTTTGGGAACAAATCGGGGTCTGCCAAGGCTAAAAAAAGCCAAGCGTGGCAGACAGGCACCGTGGCACCAGGCGAAGCCACGGGACGAGGCGCCCTGCGACACCACGGGGCTGATTTCTGAGCGGGAAGCATTAAAAACATCCCAAGGAGGATTTGTTTTTATTTATTAAGGCTGTTTTGTTACAAATAAGTGGTCCTCAGACAGCAAAAAAAACCTTTCAGCGTGGCTGATGCAGTGGAATTTCGCTGCTGTGACCCCATGGGTCAGAAAACTTCCCCAAAAACGGCCTCTGCAGCTCCAACCGGGGCCAAATCCCTTTAAAAGGGCAAACTGACCCCCTCAAACCCGTTCAAAACGGCTTAATTTTGCTTTCTTTACTTTTAAGTGATTGGATTTCCCTTTTTTGAGGGTGCAGGTGGCTCCCAAGAGCTGCTCCAGCAGCCAGCCCGTGGCTGAAGTACCAAAAACACAGCTTTTTTACTGGGAAATTAAAGCATTATTGCAGTGAAGGATGCAGCAGCAGCCCCAGCGCTCATCCTGGGACAGGAGTGATATAAATAAATAGGGGGAAAACAGACACTGAAAACAGCTTGAGGAGCCCCTGCCGAGCCACGCCGCCCTACCTGTCTTCATTTGGAGCAGAATTTCTCGGTGTTTCACCAGTTCTTGAGGTCCCAGGTATCCAAGGAAGCGACATTCCCACCTCACGGAGGAGCCATCGCCTTGGATAAATAAATTTCTCCAGAGCCAGCCTGCGAATCGTCCAGAGCAGAGGCACTTACTTAAAGTTTAGCTCAAACCGTGTACTCACATCCACCCT
>NW_010192931.1:0-8894 GCF_000695765.1 Mesitornis unicolor | reverse complement strand
CAGGACTGCTCTCAATCCATTCTCTGCCCAGGTTAGTGTTTGAGTTCAGTCTTAAGCATTATCAGTCCAGGTTTGTTTATGAGTGCTATGCTTATTTAATTTTTTTAAAGTATCTTTATATTTTCTGTGAATTAATATGATTTTAGCATTTCCTTTTATGTTAACAAGCAATATTAAAATGTCAGAAGGAAGAAGAGTGCTTGCAGAAAGCACTTACAAGAAACTAATAAACTTATATTTAAAGAAAAAAAGGTTACTTGTCTGTATACCCTTACTAGCAGGATTTGGACTGTAAAATTTTAAAATGTACTTTTAAAAAGTGTCATAACAAAAAAAAATTGATAAATTTTTCAGCTATATAAATGTAATTTATTAACGATTGATAAAATTGTACGTAAAACTTTTAATATTTTTTCATAGTTTGCATATAAATGCCTTCAATTCCTTATACTGGTATTCTGATATCTTCATAATTCTAAATGGCTATCATAAGTTATAATTACTCAGGTCAGCAATATTCTTATGATACCCATTTAAAATGTGTTAAGTAGCTGTAACTGTATCCTGTATATAACATATGATGGAAAAATACTTTCTGAAAGTATTTTTAATAATAATGTTTTTTTGTGCTTTAACATTGTTTTTTCATGGATGACAGAATCAGGAGGCACTACAAAGGCTGAAAAGATAACTGAATTTAATAATGGGATTCTGAGGTGTATACGCTTCTGCAACATTGAAGCTTTTTCTTAAATAGCAGTTGTAGTTTGCTACATTGCATGAAGTCTATTGTAATAAAGAAGCAAGATACAAGTTAGCACATGACTAATAACTGCTTAGATTTCACAAAATGCCTTTCAACTATAGATTTCAAACTGGTTTTATAAAGAACTATAGGTATTCTTTCTTTTACAGATGTGGATCTGATATACAAGAAGTTAAAGTGACTTGCTTAGCACAGCATAGTTGGATAGTTTGATTAGCTAGGGCCAGGGAACAGAACCCACCGTCTCAACTTCTTGTTAGTGCCATCCTCATTTCTTATTTGACCTTTTATATAGGTATCAATGCTAATTGGCTAATTGCTGTACTTGTATTTGATAATGAAGATTTACTAGTGAGACATTTCTGGCTTTTGTTTTTGATAGATCTTTGTTGCTTGTGGAGCTTGAGAAGGAAGAGAAAGTAAAGGACTGGTATTATGCTCAGCTTCAAGACCTTACTAAAAGGATTGATAGTATCCCCCTTACTGAAAATGTAAGTAACTACAGCATGGTCATTTATGTATCTGGTGCAATGATCTCTGTTTAGCTGCTGTGTATATTTTATGAATTTAGGAAGATTCTCTACTATTGTTTTCATTTAAAGCATTATTTTGTTAACTATGCAAGGTTGATTCAGACTAAATAATGTATATTTTTCCTTTACAATTCCCTGTTTTTCAGTTGTTATTTTACCTGTTTAAATTCGTACCCATCAGTATGAATGTCAGTGCTAGAGAGGAGCACTGAAAAGTTATGTCAAATAACAGGTCTTCCTTTTTTCCCTTTTTGAAAAAGGAAAAGGGTCATTTGCTGAAAGTAGCAAAGGTAATTTCTGTCTTTTGTCAGTGACCATCAATAATGTGGTGCTATGGTAACACCAAAAGGTCTACCATGTCCCTGTAATACATAGCACTGTTTTAAGACTGATGGTGAAATATAGGAGTATATTCTGTTTACGTGGCAAAGCTTCCAGGAGGGGGGTGCTGCAGGGTTGTTTTTTTCTAGAAGACACCAGAAGCTGCCCCAATGTTGGACAGACCTGGTTCCAGCTGGCTCTAAGACAGGCCTGGCACTGTCCACAAGCTGAAGCAGTTAGCAAAGATGGGTGGTGCCTCTGTGATAACTTATTTAAGAAAGAGTAAAAAAAGTTGCACAACAGCAAAAAAAAGCAACTTCAGCCAGAGAGAGGAGTGAGACTGTGAGAGAAACAGCTCTGCAGACACCAACGTCAGCGAAGAAGGAGGGAAAGAAGGTGCTCCAGGCGCCACAGCAGAAATTCCCCTGCACCCCATGGAGGTTAACAGTGGAGCAGATAACCACCTGCAGCCCATGAAGGACCTCAAGCTGGAGCAGGTGGATGCGCCCAAAGGAGACTATGACCCTGTGGGAAGACTGGGCAGGACCTGTGGACCTGTGGAGCAAGCTCCCCGTGCTGGAGCAGGTTTTCTGGCAGTACTTGTGACCCCATGGGAGACCCACCCTGGAGCATTCTGCTCCTGAAGGACTGACCCCCATGGAAGGAACCCACACTGGAGCAGTTTGTGAAGAATGGCAGCCTGTGGGAAGGACTCACACTGGAGAAGATTGTGGAGGACTGTCTCCTGTGGGAGGGACTCCAAGCTGGAGCAAGGGAAGAGTGTGAGGAGTCCTCCCACTGAGGAGAAAGGAGTGGCAGAGACAACACATGATGAATTGACCATAATCCCCATTCCCTGTCCCCTTGCACCACTCAGGGGGAGGATATAAAGAAAACTGGGAGTAAAGTTAAGTCTCGGAAGAAGGGAGGGTGGGGGGAAGGTGTTTTTAAGACTTGACTTTATTTCTCATTGTCCTACTCTGATTTGATTGTGAATAAATTAAATTAATTTCCCCAAGTTGAATCTGATTTGCCTGTGAAAGTAATTGGTGAGTGATTTCACCCTGTCCTTATTTCAACCCATGAGCCTTTCATTATACAGAATCATAGAATCATAGAATGTATTGGGTTGGAAGGGAACTTTAAATATCATCTAGTCCACCCCCCCTGCAGTAAGCAGGGACACTGTTACTAGATAAGGTTGCTCAGAGCCCCATCAAGCCTGACTTTGAATATGTCCAGGGATGGGACCTCCACTACCGCTCTGGGCAACCTGTTCCAGTGATCTATCAACCTCATACTGAAGAACTTCTTCCTAATATCCAACATAAATCTACCCTTTTCTAGTTTAAAACCATTACCCATTGTC
The DNA here is from genome assembly GCF_000695765.1 of Mesitornis unicolor. Taxonomy (NCBI): domain Eukaryota; kingdom Metazoa; phylum Chordata; class Aves; order Mesitornithiformes; family Mesitornithidae; genus Mesitornis; species Mesitornis unicolor. Next base: position 5,905 of record NW_010192931.1, on the reverse strand, counting down.
CTATCACTACATGCCCTAGTGAACAGTTCTTCCACAGCTTTTTTATAGGCACCTTTCAGGTATTGGAAGGTTGCTATAAGGTCCCCCCGGAGCCTTCTCTTCTCCAGGCTGAACAATCCCAACTCTCTCAGCCTGTCTTTGTAGGAGAGGTGCTCCAGCCCTTTGATCATCTTCATGGCCCTCCTCTGGACCCGCTCTAGCACTTCAATGTCCTTTTTGTGTTGGGGACTCCAGAGCTGGACAGAGTACTCCAGGTGAGGTCTCATCAGAGTAGAGTAGAAGGGCAGAATCAATTTTCTTTTTTCCTGTTGAGAAGAGGGCTTGGTGGGCACTTGGTTACTAGTCAGGGTCAACCCACCACAAGTAATTAGGTGTTTTGTAAAACTTCTTCCTGAAATATTTAAAATTTTATCAGTCTTATTATATTTCAGTATAAATGTTTCTAATATTGAAGAATGACTATGCCTTCTAGTTTTGCTTTTCATACATTCATGCAGTCACTGTTTTTGGTTTATTGTCTGTTTAGTTACTAGTATCTTTTTGCTGGAGAGCAGACTGGAGAAAAGTTTTCATAAAATTAAGTACAGCTGCCATATTTGCTCACCTCCCTTTCTTGAAAGAGCTCATGTTGTTGTCTTCAAAAAAGACAGTTCTAGATCATATTTAAGTGATGGATCTTCTAATCTTCCATGGAATTAATTTTGTTTTACTCGCCACTCCTGTATAGCTATGTATTCAAAACCACTGACCTGACAAGTAATTAAATAAATTCATGTTCATCTAGGAAGAACAGTTAGAATGAAAGGTAATCATGTGTATCAAAAGATGGTATCAACTAATTCACTTTTGAGCAAACATTTTCACTGGACCTGTTACTATTTTCTACATGGTTGAATAACTAACCTGCGTACATATGATGGAATGGTGGAATCAGCCTTGCTGGAAATATTCAAAACTTGTCTTGACTTGGGCCTTGATAACCTAATCTAAGGCCCTGCTTTCAACAGAAGGTGGGACCAGGTGATCTCCAGAAGTCCCTGTCAGCCTAGACTTTTCTATGTTTCTATAGTCTTTTAAAATAAAGCTCAAGGGAGTTGAACTTAAATTTCTTGCTAATTTTTAGTATTTTCCCTTAGTTGCAAAGACCTGTTTTTTAAAATAAACATTTAAATTATGAACTAGCTTTGCTGATGCCTTGAAAAATATATTGGTTGGAGTACCTTCCCTTAAAGGATGTTGTAGGTTATGAATTCAACAGCTATGTTAAAAAAAAACAACAGGTTAGTTAAAAAATGTTAATGAATTATATTCTCAATGTTTATATATTGCTTTTAGTTATTTGACAAGACTTGCAGGTAGCCTGTTGGTTTACCAATATTATGTGTTCTTGTTTTTAACAATGTACTAATATTTTAAGGGCCTACTTTCATGGTTTTTTTATGAAGTTTGGTATGGAAATGCTTTTGTTTTGCTTTTTTTCAGAGAAATGCATAGTTTATATCAACCTTATTTAAATTGCCTTCTTTGTACTTCAATTTCAGTTCTCCTTGCAAACAGATATGACCAGAAGGCAGTTAGAGTATGAGGCAAGGCAAATCAGAGCTGCCATGGAAGAACACCTAAGTACTTGTCAGGACATGGAAAAGCGAGCACAGGTATAGTTTTTCTTTCATTACTAGAAGGAACGGAAAAAGTTTTTCCTGTGTTTTCATTGTTATTGGTGGTTTATATCTTTAAACTGTGTGTAAGCCCAGTGAATGCCTTAGAACATTCATCTAGCCTTTTAAATACAAAAATAAGAATCAAAACATAGAAAATACCTACTCAGCAAAAAAGACCTTTCTCTGCCTGTTGAAAAGAGAGCTTGTGAGTAGGTGGGAGCAGTAGACAATGTCTTGAACAGAAAGTAATTTTTGATAATTTGATTGTAATTTATTTCTATCTTGTTTTTGAATGAAGGTGTAATTGCAACTGCTTTATTTTGTTTGTCGTGTTGTTGTTTAAGTTTGTGCTTTTAAGTTTAGAGTAAATTCCAATTATTGTTGTTAAGTTTCCTTGACCAGAAAGCATGTATCAAGGAACAATCTTTGAAAATGAGATCTATATTCCACACATTTGGAAGCATAATTCGGAATGTAAATGTGTGTAAATGAAATTATCATTTGTATGCTGGCTTAAAAAAAATATTCCTCCACAGTAGTAGAGTGACAATTTGAATTATATATTGTCATCTGTTTCCATAGAAGTTAAATAGCCAGTTTTGTTATTAATAGCCAGCTTTTAATAAAAATAGTATCTTTGGGCTTAATTTTCTTCACCAAATTTACCTCAACACAAAATTCTACATATGAAAAATTTCTAATTAATTCTGTTCGTACTTAAAATTTAAAACAGCTTTTTCTAAAGCAAGCAATTTGGTAGAACTTTTCAGAAAATTCTTATGATTATAGTTTTTAGCAAAATAAGCATCCTCTAATTGTAGAGTTCGCTCTACGAGGTATGTACATTAAGGTCATATAAGGATCTATATTGACATACTTGTACAGACCAAAGTTCACTCTTTCTTTTTTTAAGCTGCTTGGATAACTGTCTCTGATCTGGAAGCCATATGGCTGTGTTGTAGATGTTTATCAGCTATGGTGCTGCCCTGTACTAATACAGCTGAGCTACTTGTGTGCAACCAGCTCCAAATAAAGACAGAACAGACTCAGAATTGTCCACATATGTCTGGTTAGCCCTGTTGTAAAAGAAAGTAATACTGAATTGACACTAGAACTTCTGAGCATGCTATCTTCTTACTAACAAGCTGGCCAAACTTTAAATGCACTCAGAGAATAAATCAAGTATTTCTAAGATTTCACTGTAGTTATATCACTAGAAAAGTAATTAAGTTGTCCCTAAATGTGTATTTTTCCTACACATTCTGTTTTATTTTGGGAGGGGCACTACCAAGAGGATGTTGAATTTTTTAATGGTTTTCTGAATTAATGTTTGCACATGGGCTTATCACAACTATTTTATTCCTTATACATATGTATAACAACTATATACTTATGGAAATTAGTGTCTATTAGGATTATTTAAAGATTATAAAACAGGAAAGAAGTAATCTGCATTGGTTTTATTATACTAAGGACAGATGCCAAAACTGTGTAGAAGTTAATTATTGTATAAATACATAAAAGCGAATTCCAGATAATTCCACTGTAATGTTCAAATATGAAAACTGAACTTTTCATATTTGGCAGGTATAGTGAACTTGCTCATTTTTTAACTTTCATTTTGGTCTATATTTTTGTTCCTCCATGATTGAGATACAGAATACAATGCCGAATGTAAGTTGGAGGAAAAGTTGAGATGCATAAAGACTGGCATTTTGGACAACTCCGTATTAATAGTCTCCAAATACTTATTCTGTGAGGGAGCTGATAACCTGCTGCTGGCCAAGAAATTCATATACTAGCTGCCCTTTCTCCTGGACCTTAAATTAATAGTAAAATAATAGTCTTCTCCCTCTCTCATCTGTCATCATTGGGACTTGCTTCCTTTAACCCTCCTTCTTTTGAAACACTGTGTACATTAGTTAGCTGACAGCAACTTATTATTTATGCATTATCCTTTATGATGCTTGTATACAACCACATACCAAACAGTTATTAAAAAAGATGCATTAGTACTGTTAGCAATTTATTTTAGCTTATCCATTTAAATTTCACATGGTAGTTCTTGTTTGAAAAAAGAAAAAGATGTAGTTAATCACATTTTTTTTTGACTACTCAAATATTGTAGTCCAATACTTATATGCAGAAGTAAAATTTCATTTCTGTAAATGTGGTGAGTTGATCTCAGCCAGCAGCCAAACGCCCACCCAACCTCTCATTCACACCCCGCTCCCACGGGATGAGAAGAAAATAGAAGGAAGTTGAAAAGATCAAAATAATGACAGTTTCATAGGGAAAGTAAAAGCTGCATGTGCAAGCAAAGCAAAAAGAAGAATTCATTCACTACTTCCCATCAGTAGGCAGATATCCAGTCACTTCCTGAAAAGTAGGACCTTAGCACACATAATGGTTGCTTGGGAAGACAAATGCCATAAGCATGAATGTCTCCCCCTTTCTCCTCCGTTCCCAGAACTTTTAATGTTGAGCACAACATCTCATGGTATGGAATATATCCCTTTGGTCAGTTGGAGTCAGTTGACCTGGCTGTGTTCCCTCCCAGTCTCTTGTCCACCCTCAGCCTACTCACTGTTGCGAGAGGGAAGAGAGAGAAAGTCTTGATGCTGTGCAAGCACTGTTCAATAGTAGCCAAAACATTAGTGTGTTATCAGCACTGCTTTAACCACAAATACAAAGCACAGTACCATAGAGGCTGCTATAAAGAAAGTTAACTCCATCCCAGCCAGACCCAGTACAGTAAAACTTAAAAAATAAAAAATAAATTCTATGACTTGAAATCATGTTCAGATAGAATGTATTTTTCCTTAATGCCAGAACAAAAATGATGTCATTAGGTTTAGAGTTTCTTAAAATCTCTCAAAAAATCATCATTCCTGTAGGAATTTATTCCAAGAGCTTTAAAAATTTGCTAAAACAGCAGGCCATTAAATGTTTCAGAAAACTTGACGTCAGCCAGCAACTAAGCACACAGCTGCTTGCTGACTCTCCCTTACAACAGGATGGAGAAGAGAACTGGAAGCGCAGATGCAAGAAAAACTTGTGGGTCAAGATAAAGACAATTTAAGTGTGGGAGGGGGGGGAGAAGGAAAAAAGGCAAATTATGCAAAGGCAGTCACTCACCACCTCCCACAAGCAGACTGATGCCCAGCCAGTCTCCCAGCAACAAATACTGTGGAAAGACTACTCCTCACCCACCCCCAAGTTTTATTGCTGAGCATGATGTTATATGGCATGGAGTATCCATTTGGTCATTGGGGTTAGCTGTTCTGGCTGAGTCCCTTCTCACTGTCTTGCTCACCTCCCAGCTTACTCACCAGGGAGGGACAGAGTGAAAAAGAGGCCTTGATGCTGCGTAAGCACTGTTCAGGAATAGTGTCATGATTTAAGCCCAGTGGGCAACTGAGCACAATGCCATTCACTCACTTCTCCCCCCCTCTCCCCACCACAGGATGGGGAGAAGAAAAATTCTTCTCCTCCCTCTACTTTTTTTCTTCCCCAAATTGTGTTTCTGCACAGTTGTTCTCCTCACATCTCCCTCCTCTCTCCGCTGCAGGTTTCTTCTGCTGGTTCTTGAAGAGTTCCTGGCTCTCTTGGGCTAGAGCTGCAGCAGGCTTGAGCTTAAGTTGGGGCCAGACCAGCCCTGGGCCACGCTGGTCGGGCCAGGCCAAAAGAGGGCAGGCCATGCACTGTGCCCTTCTTAAATACATCAATTCACAGAGGCACTGATTGGCTTGGGCATGATCAGAGGTGAATTTGAAATTGCAGCCAGGGGCATTTCTAGCAGCGTCTTACAGGGCTATCTCCATAGTCCTCCCCTGCTAACAAAAAAACAAAACCCCTCACAGAAAATCCAATATAAATAGCTAAAACGCTGGTGTGTTATCAACACTGTTTTGGTCACAAAAAAACACAGCACAATACGGGCTACTAGGAAAAGAAGTAACTCCATCCCAGACAGACTTGATGCAGTTCAGGTTGGATCACTGCTGCACTTGCTTGGTTCCTGATGAGGATCATTCTCCATTGGTTTGGGTGGCTCCTATTGGAGCACTGTACAGCAGTGGCATACCATGCAACTCACATGATGGCTTATTTCCCCCAAGGATAAATCTCCTTGAAAAGGTACACATCAGATTTCCCCATCTTGATGTACTACCCACCAAGCATACTCATGTCTTTGTGTGAAAGCAAACCTATGAATGGGTTTGCTTTTTCCTGAGGAAGGA
>NW_010192930.1:4464-4694 GCF_000695765.1 Mesitornis unicolor | reverse complement strand
AGAATACCTCGTTCCTCCGGGTAGTGCTACTTCCACTCCCTCACACTCCTCCCAACACAAAGACACAACCAAAAACCCCTCACAGAAAACTCAATACACATATCAACGGAGACTCTTTGACCCCTATTCATCAATTGATTCGTCAGCTGGAGAGTCAAGGGGTGATTAGCAAAACTCACTCACCCTTTAATAGTCTCATATGGCCAGTGCAAAAGCCTACTGGGGGATGG
>NW_010192930.1:0-4425 GCF_000695765.1 Mesitornis unicolor | reverse complement strand
ATGAAGTTACGCCACCACTGAGTGCTGCTGTGCCAGACATGATAGACTTGCAGTATGAACTGGAGTCAAAGGCAGCTAAGCGGTATGCCACAATTGACATTTCTAATGTGTTTTTCTCTATTACTTTGGCAGCAAAGTGCAGTCCACAGTTTGCTTTCACCTGGAGAGGTGTCCAATACACCTGGAATCAATTGCCCTAGGGGTGGAAACATGGTTCCACCATTTGTCATGGACTGATCCAGACTGCACTGGAAAAGGGCAGTGCTCCAGAGCACTTGCAATACATAGATGACATCATTGTATGGGGTAACACAGCAGAAGAAGTTTATGAGAAAGGGAAGAGAATAATGCAGATTCTTCTGGAAACTGGTGCTGCCATAAAACAATGTGAGATCAAGGGACCTGCATGAGAGATCCAGTTCTTAGGAGTGAAATGGCAAGATGGACGTCACCAGATCCCAATGAACGTTATCAATAAGATAACAGCCATGTCTCCACCACCTAACAAAAAGGAGACACAAGCCTTCTTAGGCACTGTAGGTTTCTGGAAAATGCATATTCCAAATTACAGTCAGATTGTAAGCCCACTCCATCAAGTGACCCAGAAGAAAAATTATTTCAAATGGGGTCCTGAGCAATGACAAGCCTTTGAACAAATTAAGCAGTAGATTGTCTATGCAGTAGCTCTGGGACCAGTTCGAACAGGACCAGATGTTAAAAATGTGCTCTACACTGCAGGTGGAGAGAATGGTCCTACCTGGAGTCTTTGGCAGAAAGGACAAGGGAAACTCAAGTTTGACCCCTAGGATACTGGAATAGAAAATACAGAGGATCCGAAGCCTGCTACACTCCAACCGAGAAAGAGATACTAGCAGCATATGAAGGAGTTCAAGCTGCTTCAGAATAATTGGCACTGAAACACAACTCCTCCTGGACAGCCCGACCGCCAGTCTTGAACTGGATGTTTAAAGGGAAAACCCCTTCCACACATCATGCAACTGATGCTACATGGAGTAAGTGGATCACACTGATTACTCAGCGAGTTCGAATAGGAAAGCCTAATCAGTCAGGAATCTTGTAAGTGAACACAGATTGGCCAGAAAGCAAAGATTTTGGAATGTCGCCTGAGAAGGAAGTGGCACATGCTGAAGAGGCCCCATTGTATAATAAATTATCAGACAATGAAAAGCAATATGCTTTGTCCACTGATGGATCCTGTCGTATTGTAGGAAAACAGCGAAGGTGGAAAGTTGCTGTGTGGAGTCCTACATGACGAGTGGCAGAAGCAATTGAGAGAAAAGGTGAGTCAAGTCAGTTTGCAGAGGTCAAAGCCATGCAGCTGGCTTTGGACATTGCTGAGAAAGAGAAGTGGCCAAGACTATACTGATTTATGGATAATCGCAAATACCATGTGAGGATGATTGCGGAGATGGCAGAAAGACAACTGCCAACACAGAGGCAAACCTGTTTGGGCTGCCGCATTGTGGCAAGATATTGCTGCCCGACTGGAGAATCTCATTGTAAAAGTACATCATGTGGATGCCCATGTACTTAAGAATGAAGCTACTGAATAACATTGAAATAACCAGCAAGTGGATCAGGCTGCTAAGATGAAAGTGTCTCCAGTAGACCTGGACTGGCAGCATAAAGGTGAATTATTTTTAGCCTATTGGGCCCATAACACTTCAGGTCATCAAGGAAGATATTCAACATATCGATGGACTTGTGATCGAGGGGTGGATTTAACCATGGACGCTGTTGCACAGATCATCCATGCATGTGAAATGTGCTCCAATCAAACAAGTCAAGTGGCTAAAGCCTCTTTGGTATGGAGGACAATGGCTGAAATATAAATATGGAGAAGACTGGCAGACTGACTATATTACACTTCCACAAACTCACCAAGGCAAATGCCATGGGCTTACAATGGTGCAAGTGGTTAGTAGGTTAGTAGGTCGAGAGAGTTTCTCCTCCCCCTCTACTCTGCCCTGGTGAGACCACATCTGGAATATTGTGTTCAGTTCTGGGCCCCTCAGTTCAAGAAGGACAGGGAATTGCTTGAAAGAGTCCAGCGCAGAGCCACAAAGATGATTGAGGGAATGGAGCATCTCCCTTATGAGGAACGGCTGAGGGAGCTGGGTGTCTTTAGCTCCTCCGAGAAGAGGAGACTGAGGGGTGACCTCACTAATGTTTATAAATACGTAAAGAGCGAGTGTCAGGAGGACGGAACCAGTGATGTCCAATGATAGGACAAGGGGCAATGGGTGCAAGCTGGAGCATAGGAGGTTCCATGTAAATTTAAGGAAAAACTTTTTCACTGTGATGGTGACAGAGCACTGGAACAGGCTGCCCAGAGAGGTTGTGGAGTCTCCTTTCCTGGAGACATTCAAAACCTGCCTTGACACATTCCTGTGTGACCCGGTCTAGGTGATCCTGCTCTGGCAGGGGTGTTGGACTAGATGATCTTTCGAGGTCCCTTCCAACCCCTAAAATTCTGTGATTCTGTGAGAAGACATCTTTGTCACAATGCAAGTCCATGATAAGATGTTTCTAAAAATACAAAAAATCTCTGCACTTTCTGAATACAGGAAGTGATGCTAAAGTATCTGAGAAGATCAAAGTGGGATGGACTGTGGATCCCCTGAAACTCTAGTTTAAAGTCCAATTTAGTCAAGAGGCCTTTAAACTAGAGTTGCAGGGGGAGGGGATCCACAGTCCATCTGACCTCAATGCCAAAGGGAGAGATGCTGCGGCCTGGAGTAGAATCACAGGCCATGACGAGAGTACCTGAAGTGCAGGACAAGGGACTCCCAGCCAGTAATGGGGAGCAACTTAAATGTCTGTAGACCAACACACAGAGCATGGGAAATAAACAAGAAGAGTTACAGACATATGCATGCCTACAGGGCTATGATGTCACTGACACATGGTGGGATGGCTCTCACAACTTGCACGTAGGAATAGAGGGTTATAAACTCTTTAGGAAAGACAGGCAGGGGAGAAGGGGACGAGGTGTTGCTCTCTATATTAAGGACCAGATGGAGCCCATGGAGCAAGGTGAGGAGCTGACAGAGAGCTTATGGGTCAGGGTTAAAGGGAAGGCAGGGGAAGGAGACATCAAAGTGGGAGTGTGCTACAGGCCACCTAATCAGGAAGACTGAGTGGATGAGGCCTTCTATAAACAGATAACAGAAGCTTCACATTCACAAGCCCTGGTCCTCATGGGGGATTTCAATGACCCTGACATCTGCTGGAAAGACAACACAGCAGGGCACCAACAATCGAGGAGGTTCCTTGAATGCATAGATGACAACTTCCTCCTCCAAGTCATAGAGAAGCCCATGAGAAGGGGTGCAATGCTGGATCTTGTCCTAACCAACAAGGAGGGGCTGGTGAGCAATGTGAAGCTCAAGGGCAGCCTTGGCTGCAGTGAACACGAAATGGTGGAATTCAAGGTCCTTAGGCCATCGGAAAGGACAGGCAGCAAGCTCACCACTTTGGACTTCAGAAGAGCAAACTTCAGTCTCTTCAGGGATATGCTGAGCAAGGTGACGTGGGATATAGACCTGGAGGGAAGAGGGGCCCAAGAGAGCTGGTTGATACTCAAGGACCATCTCCTCCGAGTCCAGGAGCAGTGCATCCCTAGAAGGAGGAAGGCAGGCAAGAATGCCAGGAGGCCTGCGTGGATGAACAAGGAGCTCCTGGACTTACTTGGGTGCAAAAGGAAAATCTATAGGGTGTGGAAGCAAGGACAGGTTAGCCAGGAGGATTACAAAGAGGTTGCCCAAACAATCAGACATCAGGTTAGGAAAGCTAGTGTGCAGGTGGAATTAAATCTAGCCAGGGACATAAACGGGAACCAGAAGACTTTCTATCAGAACATTAGTGATAAAAGGAAGGCTAGGGAAGAAGTGAGCCCTCTCTGGAAGGAAAATTGAGAACTGGTCGCAAGGGATATGGAGAAGGCTTTGATGCTCAATGACTTCCTTGCCTTGGTCTTCACTGGCAAGGGCTCTAGTCGTGCTGCCCAAGTCACAGAAGACAAAGGTAGGGACTGCGACAAGGAAGATCCACCCACTGTAAGCAAAGATCAGGTTCAAGATCACCTAAAGAACCCAAAGGTGCACAAGTCCATGGGACTTGATGACATTCAACCGCAGGTCCTGAATGAACTCTGGGTAGAAGATGCCAAACCGCCATCCATCATATTTGAAAGGTCATGGCCGTCTGGTGAAGTTTCTGATGACCAGAAAAGGGGTACCATAAACCCCATTTTCAAAAAGGGAAAAAGAAAAACCCAGGAAACTATTGGCTAGTCCGTCTCACTTCTGTGCCTGGAAAGATCATGCAGCAGATCCTCCTGAAGGCTCTCCTAAGGCACAGGGACAACGAGATGGTAACCAACACAGCTTCACCAAGGGCAAA
>NW_010192929.1:0-36922 GCF_000695765.1 Mesitornis unicolor | reverse complement strand
GGGGTGGAGGCGGCGGAGGAGGGTGCTCCAGGCGAGAAGGGGGAGTCATGTGGCACATGTTTTCAGGGGTCATGGTCCGGAGGAGGTGAGAATCTTGAAAGAGAAAAAGTAAGAGCTGTTAGACCAGAGGTAGGGTCATGCACTGTGCATCCTAAGCCCAGGTCCAGCACAGACACAGCAGTCCTCTCCTCCTGAACCAACCCAGTCCTGGTTATCTCCATGATCCCACACCTCCCTGCCTATTCTGCCTAGCCTCAGCACGGCTGTGTCCCCTCAGCCACTCCATCTACCTTGCAATGGCCACCTTGCGCTGCACTGACTTCTCCTCCCAGGTTCCTTAATGGTCCCAGCATCCCACAGACACCTCCAGGGTTCCCCAGCATGAGAACCAGAGCAGAGGTTCCTTTCTCATGTCAGCAGCCTTGGCTGTCAACTTCAGACACAGCCTGAAGTGGTCCATGTGGTATCTACAGAGCAAGGACACAGCAGGGTCCTGGCTGGCCAGATGATAAAGGGACATGAACACTAAGAAATCAGGTGTCTTGTCTGAGACTGGAAGGGGTAAGCACAAAGGAAGCAGACAAGTCTCAGCATCTGGAAGCTCAAAGAACCAAAACTCAAAGGGCAACCAGGTCCTGAAGCTGAGGGCCAACAGGGAAGATTCCCACAAACATTCCTGGTATTTGCTAAACCTAAGTATCTCCTGTGGATGCTCCACAGTGAAAGCATAGGAATTCCCAGGCAGCTTTTGTGCTAGCTTTGTATTTCCCTTCAAATAGAAAATTCATCGAACACAACATTCCAGTAGCACCAAGGAACCACATGGACCAAGGATGCAAAAGCTGGGGGCAAAGTTCCAACAGTCAGCAAGGGTGTGAAGCCTGTGCCTGGAAATCCAGAGCTGGAGAGAAAGCACTTGAACTTTGCCTAATTTTACTGATTCTGAGCACAGCCCAAGGAAACTGCCCAGCAAAAAAGAAGACCCACTTCATGATGCCAGAGCTCCTTGTTGCTGTGGGCCACAACACCCTGCCAAGAAACCAGACTCTCATGTATCACAGAATCACAGAATATGAGGAGCTGGAAGGGACCTCAAAAGCTCATCCAGTCCAACCCCTGCCAGAGCAGGATCACCAGACCAGGTCACACAGGAACACGTCCAGCCGGGTTTTGAATGTCTGCAGAGAAGGAGACTCCACAGCCTCTCTGGGCAGCCTGGGCCAGTGCTGTCACCCTTACAATAAAAGTTTTTCCTCATGTTCACATGGAACCTCCTATGCTCCCGCTTGCATGTACTGACAGAGCCTTGAGAAGCCACGGGTGAGATTCATCCCACAGAGCAGTGGTTGGCTGAGAGCTCAGGGTCCCAGCTCGGCGCGTTGCCTGGTCTCCTCTATAGTCCCACCAGAGAGATAGCTCAAAGATGCCCACAGCCACCTAGCTTGGGCCAGAGGCACCAAGGAAGCCTGGTCACTGCGTCAGAGTTCTACCATGCAAGGACACTTGCGGTGCTCTTCTCCTGCGAGCGCAAAGAAAAGCATGGAACCAAGTACAGAAAAGATGAGACAACTGAATGACCTGAGCGCCTCCAGCTCATCAGCAGTGAGGATTTCTGTGGGGGTACTCCTTTGTTTTGTTTGGGGTTTTTTGTTGTTTGGTTTTTGTTTGTTTGCTTGTTTTTAATTTAAACCAGCAGACTTTGATCTCTAGATTTAAATAAACAAAAAATGACATTCAAATGTGATCCTACCTTTCTCCTCCTCTATCTGGAACTGGATACTAAAGCCATGCCACGATTAAGGTTGATTTGACTATACCACCATCAGAAGAAATGTTTGGTGTGTGGAGGGGCATGCAAATCCACCTCCCTTTTTGCAGCTGCTCCAGCGAGCCATAAGCTCACTGCACAGCAGTGCCAGGGATTTAACTATGAGGGTTTTAACTACAACCAAAACATTTTTGGAGGCTAAGAGCAAAAACATAAACTGTGTAAAGTAAAGCAGTGTGGTTGAATCTCACCCAACACACCTCAAAAATTACTAGAAATTAGTGCTTTGACCAAAAGAGATGAATAATGTTACTGAAGAAAAACACATGTGTTGTTGAGGAAGTTGGTTTGTGGTAAGACTTGAACAGGCTCAGTGCTCATCTCAGATGGAGCAGGACATGATTTCTGTCCTCTCTGAGCTCAGGTGTTTGCATGATGTTGCCTACGGCACTGAAGAACTGGTCATGCCCCTGACCACCCTGGTGAAGTTTTAACACCACTCTCATCAGAACTCAGTCGTAATGACACGACTGGGGGCCTACTCAAACTTCTGGGAACAGTCAGCGTTGGCAATGTTTCAGCAGCTTATTTTAATGTTTTAGTGTACCCTAAAAAAAGAGTGAGCTTCTGCCATGAGCAAGCGGAAGGCAAAGATCCAAGTGTGATGAATTGCAATAATCTCTTACACCAGCTTCTCTATCCTCAGTGCAGAAGCTGTCAAGAGGAGAAAGAAACTGTAAAGAGAATAAACTTTTCACCTGGAACATGCTTCTTTAGCAAAATCAAACCCTTCCACAGCTGGACTCTGCAAATGAAGAAACACGGTGAAAAAATACAGGAAAACTAAAGGAATGATCACCAACTTTGGTGCAAGACACGAAAGAAATGAGCTGACAAAGACCACGAGCAGATCTATGTGAGAAAACGTGTGCAAAGAAAAATCTCAATACTTGAGATCTGACACGTGAGAGGAGCTTCCCAGAACAGTGCCCACTGAAGATGTTCATGCTGAGAGAAATATGACCTGAAAGAATATACGAATTTTCCCACCAAAATCTCTCAGGAAAATGGGAGTGAACATCCTGGATGGAGATGAGTGGGAATTGGAGGCATTAACAGGCAGCTCCTGGAGAAGCAGGTAACAGAAACCCTGTGTGGAAGTTTCAGTGTTTCTCCTGCATGGAAGTCCTGCCCTCCCACCCTAGCATTAAAGCAGAAGATCTCAATACCACTCCAAAAGCCTGTGCTCGCTAAGGAGATTGACAGCACGGTCCTTTAAACAGCAGCAAAACGATCAGCCAAACTCATGTTACTCTCCTGACACCTCCCCAGAATCCAGTGCACCAAATCAGTGCCAACAAAGCCCGCTCAGACAGGTTTGGTCAAAACCTGGTGCCAATACCCAGCAGAGTCCCCAGCCTCACAAAATAAGCCTTTATCCACTTTTTCTTCAACAGGACAAAGTTCATCTGGTTTCCCAGCCTTTCCTCATGGCTGGAGGTGTGTCTGCACTACCCTGCACCTTCAGGTGTCCTCATAGGGTACCAAGGTCCCTGCAGAAATGAGGGACTGACTCCTGGGGCATTTGGCCCTGGTGTATAAGGAAATAATGGGGTGGGAAGGGACAGTGACTTTGCGAATGTTTTAAGTGCAAGACAAAGCTGCTTTGCACTGTGGACATCTGATTAAGTTGATGAGAAAAAGCATCCAGGGACTAGCCAAGCTTGGGGACATGGAGGGGAACACGGAGAGGGATAGCAGGGAAAGTATCTGCTGGGTCTCTGCCAGGCTGCTCCCCTAAGCAGGTGCCACCAGCCAGCCTTGAGCCAAACCACTGGGCTGGATGGACTTTGGTCACCCAGAACAACCAGCAAGCGGTTGACTAATGAGGCCAAAGCCATTGACCAGGAATCAGAAAACTCCTCCTGTTGCAAGGTTTGGAAAAGTGGACTGTATTTACACTGAGCCCTCCTACCGAAGGCTGCTGGGGCAGGGCTGCTTCCAGCCCATTTGCCCATTCTGCTCCCTTCAAAGGCTTCCTGTGACCCGCCGAGATGACTCAGTGCCCTTCTCCAGCACATATCGCACTGGGTAACTCTGCCCACGCTCACAGGCAGGGTCCTGCTCCTGGGCCAGCCTTCTGGAGCTGCCTCAGGGACAGCCCAGCCAAGCACTCGAGCTCCAGGAAGGAGGAAAGGTCTCCATCCTTAGGAGTTTGGAGATCAGAACCAAAGAGCAGCCCTGCTTTCATGTAATGGCTGGTGCTCACAGGTGACAACCTTGTGACAGAGAATCCATCTGCTCTTCAGCCGGGTAGTGACAGTACCGGGTGACATCCCCCTTACCCAGCTCTGCTCCTGCCATCCTGACACTCAACTTCCACCCGTGTAACTCGGAGCACAGACAAGCATGGCTCAGCAATGCCACTGGCCAGGCAGCTTTGTCCCCACTCAGCCCAGCTGATGGATGCAGCTTCTAAAAGCATCAGAACAAGACCAAGACGGAGATCAAGCTCGCAGAGAATAGCCACTTTTAGCACTGGGAGAGGAATCTTGCATCCTCCCCTGCAAAACACTGCAAGAAATGTGTCTTTATAACATCTTAAGTGCATCTCCTGACCCTGCAGCATGGTCAGTGTTGGCACTGGTGGCTCAGGTACAAGCTGGGAAATCTTGTGCAGCTTTCAAGGGACAACCCAGGCACGTGTGTCTGAGAGCACGCCCTCACAGCAGACACTGCATCTTCACCATCTCCAAAGCACATTGCAATTTCACAGGCTTCTAACAGCAGTGGGGACAGGGGCTGATGCATTTGCCTATGCTCTGTGCTTCCAGCTCCAACAAAAAATCCAGGTCTGGGAATCTGGTCCTTTCCTCACAAGTAAGAAGCTTTGCGGGTGCTCTCCGGAGCCTCCTCTCCTCCCCAAGCAGAGGTGCTGCTGCTCTGCCAGCACGTCAAAGCAGCTCTCCCCATGGTGAGCAACCCGGCCTCTTTGTTATATTTAAGGAAGGGCCAGGAGGAATTCCAGGGATTTTTTTTAGCAAGATAAACAGAACTCTTGACCTCTTCCATCAAAAAAAAAAAAAAAGAGTAGGCACTGTTCCTGGTGGGGACTGGGCTGGAGCCTGGGCTGCTGCTGCCGAGGGGGAAGGGAGACCAGAAGCAACCTTCCTTCCTCACCAAGGAGTTTCTTCCACCAAAGAGCAGTGAAGGTCACCAGAGGAACCAAATAATGCTTGGTGGCTTCCCCAGGGCAAGCCAAAAGGCCCTGGCAGTGACCCTGTCTGCACCTGGGGGGACCCAGCTTTCTCTACCCTTTGCAGGAGGTGCAAAAGACCCCCAGGATCAGCTGGCCCCACTGGAGGGGAGGGAAGGGCTGGGAAGGAACTTACTGCTGAACGGCGGGTTCATTTCTGTCTCCCCGAGCCAGGCTCCATTTCAGGGACGTGCTCACAACTCCTTGCCTTTCGCTCACCCGAGGCGGAGGGCAGGACAAGGAGCTTTCCACATCCCACCCTGCCCGGGGACAAGCCACAGCGGTGATCTCTCCCTGTGGAAGTGGATTCCCACTTTGTCTTCTCTCCCGTTCCCTCGCTCGCTCGCTCTCCCCCTTGCAAAGACCAGCAGCAGAACAATAGGCGAAAGTCTAGGGATATTTACTAACTGATAATCTCCCCACGTATTGCAGCCGCCTGTTTTCTCCCGTCTGATAAAGATTTCAGAGCCAACCACTTTAACAGAACCAAGAGGGGGAGGATGTTGGGTTTGGGGTTTGGATTATTATTATTCCCCACCCCCTCCTCTGTTTTAAGCACTTACCGTTCACCTGCTGAGGGGAGTAGGCTTCTGATCCAGAGTCTGGGGGAGAGTCAGGTAAAGTGCTGCAGAGCAATGGGGAAAGAGAAGGGAACGTCATTTTAAACCAGCTTCCAGCACAACCAATAAATCCAGTTTGATCAAAGCACCCTCCAAGGCTCTGGTTGGAAATCCCAGCTGCACCCGCAGCAGATCCCTGTCACCCCGAGCATGTCCAGTTCTGAACCTCAGGAGCAGGGACAGACATTTTAGTGACCTGCCAATGAGACCTCCAGCTAAAAAAAGATACACTGAAATTTATCCCTTCCCCAGAGCAAAACCATGAGCTTTACCATGAATAAATGGGAGGCTCTGGGATCTTGGGCTGGGACCTGGGATCTGAAGTACAAAAAGCAAAGGCTGGGAAGCCAATGGGATGGATTCTGCCTTGTGACCTGTATGAACCTGAGCACCACCACAGCTGCTGGCTGTATCACCCTGGCTCTACTCCAATGTCACCTGGAGCAGGATTTGGCCCTGATTGCAAAATGCAACCAAAGAAAAGGGGGAGCTCTCAGCTGCCTTCTCCAGCACAGCCACCTCATGGGGATGGACCGAGGACCAGCCCTGTCATGTGCGATGGCAGTGCAGATGCACTGCAGGGAGCTGGTTACCTCCTGCATCCTTCCTTATTTTACCTCGATCCAGCAGAGCCTCCAGGCAGCTGAGCTCTTCAGCCTGTTCCAAAGCACCCCCTTGGAAATGCATCTGAACTGATTTTTCTATTTTCTTTTTGCAGCTCCTCCTCAACACACATTCCAGTGCAGCAGAAGCTTTGGTCTCACACATCTTCAAGCCAGGGTAATATTTCCACCACCCTGGCGCACAAGTAAAAGACCTGCCTGTCTCAGACACTGGTTCTTCTCTAGCAACATTTTGGAGATTACCTGCACAGAAAACGCCGAGGCCCTGCTCCCAGCTATACTGAGCCATGGTCTCTGCAAGCCAAAGCTGCAACAGAGCTGGGCAGGGAGACGGTGGCTCTGGTGACTGGAGAAGTCACTGTCGACACCCTAGAGAAAGGCTCACTTCACCGTAGCATTTGCAGCATACTCTGTCCCATGATGATCTTTGGCAGGGAGATATCTTGTCTGCCCTTTCATATCTGCTCCATCGTTGGTGACACATAGCCCCAGCAAAGCCCAGCTGGTTTCAGCAGCCTCAACAAAGTCTGCTCCATCTAAGACAAACATAGCGATTTCCTCCCCAACTCCTGACACCTTGCAAAGTCTGCTCCATCTAAGACAAACATAGCGGTTTCCTCCCCATCTCCTGACACCTTTTTCCTCACCACAAGTGGATTTTCAATGGGGATCCTTTTCCATTCCTCCAGCATACACCATCAGCTTCGTGGCTGCAAAGTAATCCCAGACAAACCAGTGCTTCTTGGATGAAAGCTGGCCAAAAAGCAAATGAAGCCCTTGGGGCTGCAGGGAGGAAAGTTGCAGTTCACCATGCACGCATTTCTCCAAAACTTTGCTCCTGATGGCACCCACTACTGCAGACCAGGACACCCAGCAGAACCTTCCTGCATCAGAGGAGCCCAAGACCTAGTAAATAGGTTCTCTATGATAAGTGGTACACAGCAGCAGCTGGAGAGGGATGAGGTAGGGTAAACCCAACAAACAGCCCTCACCATACTGCCCTCATCCTCCACCTTCACTTGTAGCACCTTTCCACCACTTCCTTCCTACACTTGCTCTGAAGCATCTACCACCAGCGTTATTTCCAGGCTCCTTACCGCACTGGCCATGATTTCATACCATATTTCATACCAAAAACAAGAGGTAGCATGGATGTGCCCAGTCCAAGGAAAGGGTTTGTTGGTATCCAACACGTGAGACATTGCTCCTCTGGGAAAAGCCTAGTCCAATGAGGAAGCGTCATTCTGGGATGCTGAAGAAATGCTGCCATCAAAGCTGACCCAGTTCATCTGTATCGAAACCAAAGACTCCACCTCAAATAGCAAGCTATGATGACTTCTCACATCCTGGAGAATGCCAGATGCACACAGAAGAAAGAGACATGACAAGACATTATGTTTTGGGCATAGTTCTCCCTAAGCCACACATAGCCTTCTGTGTATGCAGCAAGGAAGAACTCCTGGTCTGGGAATCAGATAAAGGTGTTATTTGTTTAGCTTGTCTCTTTCTGGAACATCTTTTCAAGTTCATCGAAGGAGTCAAAGTCATCTCAATGCTGCTGAATCATTGGTTCAGTGTGCTGGAGGCTTCCACATCTGGGAATCCCCACGCCACACTTGCTGGCAACACTAGAGGGCACAAGGCAGAGGGAGAAAAGCCAGAGAGGGGCTTGCAGAGATGAGCGGTCCTGGGACCATCCCGGCCTCCTTGTCCCTTATATTCACCATGTCCACTGGAGAAGGCACAGAGATTGGCTGTGCAGCGACCACATCAGGGCACATCAACTGTGCTACAGGCTGGACCACGGCACAGCTCCTTGTGGTATGGCTATTGCCAGCTGCCAAGGCCTCCTGCTGATGAACGTGCTGCTGCATACTTCGATTTTCATCTGGCCAGCTTCAGATCATCTTCTTGTTTCACTCCACTATGGCTGGGGGAGAGCAGCATGGACCAGCAAGGTGCACGAGGAGGAAGAGACCAGACAAGTTCTTTCCTTTGGGTCTCCAGGCAGTAAAGCTTTATGCATGCCAGCTCCTATCCCAGACAGCACTCTTGTCTTGTCGCCAGGGCTGCATTCAGAGCTCATTCCAAAGTAGTACAAATCCAGCCCAGATGCCACTCCTTTCTTCTCTTGAATGGAGTATCTACAATATCAGGCCAAGAGAAATACATCTCTCTGCCCAATTTAGTTAACATTTTCCCCAGGGATAGTCACGGGAACATCCTAGAGACTGAGTTTTGTCTTGTTCAAGTTTATTCTGTCTCTTTCTTCTTAAAAGAAAAAATACAATGCTACACTACTCTCCCATCGTGCACTTACAGATGTACAGCATAGATATCCTGGTTACTAGAAAAAATACAATGCTACACTACTCTCCCATTGTGCACTTACAGATGCACAGCATAGATATCCTGGTTACCCAAAGCCGATGGCTCTACCACCACCGGCCGGTGTAGAGGATGTTACTGATCCTCTCTAACTCAATGCAAACAGACAAGATCTAAACCAAACAACCTTTCAGGAAACGTTAGGACCTACACTTGTAAAAAAGCAAGGGCTTATTACCAACTGATGCTGCCAGCAGTTACAGCACTATGGGACAAACTACACCAACTCTCCAGGCCCCACCAGCCTGCAGCAGCATTTGTCCCACCATTGTCCTTGTTCTGCCACCCCAACCCTACTTACCCAGGTGCGTAGGAGGCCTTGGGCTCTGATTTGATTGGAGGGAGCACGTTGTTTAGGCAGTGACCACCAAGGTAGCCCTTGGGCACTACCATGCCATTGTTGTTATTGCAGTTGAGGTGAGCACCATAGCCGGGTCCGCAAGGGTTGGCCAGAAGAGGACCATGCCGGATTGGGAGCTGGCTGCCCGGGGGAGGAAGATGGAGGGAACCGCTGGAAGTGGGGTTGGTCACATTGGCGATGGAGCTGGCAAGAGGTGCGCTGATGGTGGTTGAGCTGGAGGGCTGGGGGTGTGCATAGCTGGCTGAAGCAGGGATGTCAGGGAAACAGCTGAGAGAGAGAAGGTGACAATCTCAGCAGAGGGAGAGATAGACGGTACTTTCTGCCCACCCTTCCCCTCCCCAGCCATGCAGCAATGGGGACAGAGTCCTTCGGGTGCTCTGGGACACCCAGAAAATAGCAGAACAGGCAGCATTGTGGTGGCACCAGCAGGAGCGTACAGGAAGGCAGGTCAGTCACCTGGGGTTGTGAGACTGATGCAACCCAAGGGTGCAAAATCCACCTGTGGAGTTATAAAGGCCAGCAGAGCCCAGGACACCAACCTCAAAGCTTGTGAAGACAGCAGGATCTGCTCAGCATGATTCAGCTTACAGACAAGCACAGAGAAGCCATTTTGTCACCTCAGCCCCAAAGATCCTGCTCCCATACCGTGACCCAGATCACCCGGGCTGCTGTCTGCATCTGCCTCCCCTCTTTTTGCCAATGTTGGAACACGCAGGGAGACTCTTCCCTTCTCCACACCTGTGTTGTGCTGGTGATTTAATCTTTCATACTGAGCTTGTTTTCTCATTGCTTAAATTAAGGAAAAGTCTTCTGCATTGCCCTCAGAAGTGGGAAGAGATGGGACAGAAAAGAACGGGGAAATTCAAAGCCAAGAAGCCAGAAAGAGTCCAGAGGAAGAACTGGAAAGGAGTAAGGGAGCAAAAGCACTAAAGGAGGACTCTAGGAGGGACAGAGGCACAGCCTCAGTGCACAGCTGTTTCTAAATGATTCCTCGAATTGCAGGGCTGGAAACTGCTCCCCACCTCTCCACAGAAAGCAACAGTGAACGCTGTTCCTGCTGCAGAGCAAGGGAAGCACTTACATATCTGGTGAGTCCTCCTTGCTGATGTACTCTTCAAGGATGCTGGTGTCAATGTTAGATGGTTCCAGAGCTCCATTAATGTCGTGGCCTGCAAGGGGAGAGGAGGTGGAAGCATGAGCCATGAGAAGGACACACAATGCCCTTGCTTTGAGATCATAAACACCACCAGACCTTTGCAGAGTCCAGAAACTCATCTGAGAAGATCAGCAGACCCTTCATGTTGAGGACTACCATCTGTCCATACCCTTCTGCATCCCAATGTAGAACCAGACAGAGATGGGCATGTGGGACAAGCCAGGGTGGTGACACCATCTGGGAAGTCGAACACACAGGTCGGGTTTGGCTACAGCAATTTGCAAGCCATGCTCTGGGTGTGGGACACACAATCTTCCCAGGCTCAGGACACATGGGAGAAGGGAGATCACAGGGTCAGGCCTGAGCTACGCAAGACAGATGTCTCCACAGAGCAGGAGAGCCAGGTCTTGCCCAACCACCACCACCAACTTGGCACTGACGTGGCGTGCAATGGCTTTGTCAGCAAAGCTGCAAGAGCTGCTGGCCTCGCCAGGGCTGATGGAGGGGCTCCCCTTCTCAGGCCGCAGAAGACAGAGATCCTGGCTAAGTGTGGGTTCAGGGGGTGCTCTGGGAAAGCTGCTTTCCTTCCCTTTGGACCCTTGCCTCTGCCTTGCAGAATTCACTGGAATTTCTCTGCTGCTGCCATGACAGCTCTGGATCAGCTCCCGACCCCGCGGGAGCCCTCCTCCCTCTCCTCTCCTACGTGGGCAAGCGGTGGACTTCCCTCTCCCTTCTCCTCCTCCTCCTCTCTCCTCTCCTGGGGAAACTGGGCTGGGTTTTGTTGACAGAAAGTGCTTTCTTTATCTGTCTCTCTGAAGTGGGAGTCTGCAGCCCTCTGGGGTCTGTGCCAACCCTCCGTGCCAAAGACACTGCCAAGAAAGTGGAAGAGAAGGCCCGGTTCCCCCCCACCTCCCCGACCTCAGATAACGACGACGGCCCTTCTTGAAAGACCCTGTGGTTCCACTTTAAAGCACCTCATCCCTTGCCCAGGAGAAGACCCTGACCCCCATCTCTCCCCCCGATGCAGACCATGCACTGGGGAAAGGTCAGCCGCTGAACCGCAAAACCCAGACCGGGGGGTTTCAGCCCACCCTCCGGCCAATTGCAGCTCTCCCCTCTACAAATCCCTTTCATACCAAGGCAAGCAAATCGACAGAAATAAATCCAGCTAGGAATTCTGCCAAACGGACAGGGTGTGTGTGTGCGGATGGGGGGGATCTCTCTCTTAGTAACCCTGGCTAGAGGGAAAAAACCTGGATAGCTGTTCTTTTCCAAGACACCTAACCCTTTGTGCACCACTCCGCAGCAGAGCCTGGGGACTTGGGGAAGAAGGTGGTAATGCTTTCCCACGCAAAATCTTGCTACAAAAGGATGCATCTGGAGCAGGGACATGCAATGCTGCTGCCAGGCTAGCATTGTGGTGAGCTGAGGACAGGGCAGGCAGAGCCTATAAGGTCCTCAACTGTGCCAGCACCTTGCTTATATAGTTGCAGACCCCAGGTCAGCGCAGGGATATTCCTTTGTGACAGCTACATCCTCCCCTGAAGTTGCAGTGATGTGGCAGCAACCACGCTGCTGTCTTGCTTTGAGTTACGGTTGACTGGAAGAACTCACCCATGGCCAGCACCATGGGTGCTTGTGTTCCTCGCACACAAGGAGGACCTCTCCTGTAGCCTGCTCCCGACACTTCACCACGTGTGGCTTTACTGAGGCGCCTTTTCTACACGGCTACTGTGACCCCCTAACATCAGCTAAAACCCTTCTGCCAGGGAGCGAGCACTCTCCTGTCTCCACTGCTTTGCTCTTGGCCAAAGAGACCGTGCTATAAATCACACGACGCGTTTGGCAAACATCCACCACAAAAGCTATCAGAAAGCCTGTCTTCATCCCAAGTTCCAGGGTTGGGACTCAGGTTCAAAGAAGCAAAAAAGGCACTTCACCAGCTTTGCTGCCTTTCTACAAGCCACTGAGTCTGTCCAAGAAAAGTCTGACCCCACTGGATTTCCCTCACAGCTCCAAACCCCAGGAGCTTCTCCATGGTAGAAGAAGAGTCCAGGACCTATTCAGAGAGGCAGAAAGCCCTCAGTAGACAGCAGTGTGCTGGGCTTTCCTATTTCTTTGCTACCTTGTCTTAAAAGTCACCTTCAGGAGCCCTCAGCTGAGACCCAGGCGAAGGGTGAGATAAGCACCGTGACGCCAGAGGTGCGTCAGCTGTGCTGCAGTGGAGCTGAGACACGATAAAAGCTGTGGTGGGGTTCGGCTGCGCATGTGCGATGGGAAGGGGCTACCCACTAAAAATAAAGGACTTTCCTCTGCCTGGGGACAAGAGGCACTTGCGCCAGGATGAAATGGGGATGTCAGGGCACTGAGCGACTCTGGCAAACCTGCACAAGGAACGTCCCACTGCCTGTAGCTTCCACGCAGGCCAGGCTCTTACCAAAAGCCAGCTTAGGTGATTAATTAAAAGCTAATACTTCTCCATAGAGTCACGAGCTCCTAACGACACTAACAATGCTCCCTCCCCCTCTCCAAAGTGGGGATTAGGAGGAAGCAGGAAGCCACCAAGGAGGGACCCTGGGAAGCTCAACACTCACATGGCTCCGCACGAGACAGATTCCTACATCTCCTTGTCCCAGCAAAAGAGAAACAGAGGAGCCCGGGGAAGCTCTAAGCTCCCCCATGCTGTGAGAGCTTATTAGTGCTCTCTGCGCACAGTGAACATCCCAACATCCCAGGACAGGAGGATACCAGGACCAAGTAATTCAGCCACTTCTAACACGCTGACCTCCCTGTACAGACAGGAAGACTCCTCAGGGCAAATCTTCCAGGACAATCTTCTATTTCACAACTCCTTCCATCAGTGCTGCTGCAAAAAACCCCTGACAACTGCCAGGTCCCTATGCCCTGCCCTCCTTCTGGCCCTCGCATTGTCATGCTGCTCTCACATCACATCACCTCTCTGTCTGCTCCATTTTCTAACCCCTCCCTTGCAAAAGGGTTGAGGAGATGCCCAAAAAGTAAACTTTCCCTGACGAACAAGAAGATGTTAAACCCGCAGCACCCTCCTCATGAGCAGAGCTGGGTGAGCAGAGGCCCCCCGTACGTGTGAGAATGTCAGGAATCCCAATGTTTGGACTGGTTTTCTCTGCCTTCCCCAAACCTCCAAACACGATCGACATCCAAGCGGAGGTGCTTCCTGCACCGCCGTCTCACCCCTGCTTCAACGGCATGGGACTGCCAGCTTGTCCCTCCTGGGGACGTCCTCTCAGCTCGTCCCTCCTGGGGACATCCTCTCAGCTCAGCAACTCGCTCCCCATCCCATTTTCAGGTGCTTCTCCACATCCTGCTTCCCATTGGAGATGGGCACGCAGCCATGGGGCTCTGAAAGAGTTAACGGTGTCTGGCCCCCGTGAGTCGTCATATTTACAGGTCTGAGAGATTAAAACCAGAATTTACCGCGAGTGATAGGCTGATAAGTTTATGGTATTTCTATTTATAACGGTCCCTCCCCCACCTATTCTTGCTCTGTTGCCTGTCTTCTAATCACCCATAATCCTGCCTGGGTCACCTGGGGGTGGGAGGAAGGGAGAGCGCAGAGGAACTTCATCCTGAGATCTGCTAACAAGAACCAGATGTGGGAACTTGGAGATGGCAACGAGGTCAAACTGTTTTCAGGGGCTGGGGAACATCAGCAAAGAGTGGGGGAACACCAGTGATGAGGGGGAAGAGAGGCTTGGCACAGCCTCTTCTGAAGCCACTGAACCCCATACCGGAGGGTGAATTTTTGTTCTGGGTTTCAAGGACCCACTGGGGGTTTGCAGGTTTGAATTAGAAATGAAGAATTGTGCTCTGAGCCAAGTGCCGTGAAATGTGACAACTTCAAATAAGATGAACAAAAAGCCACAGACCCTGGTAAGCCTGCTTGCTGCACATCTCAGTTCCCTGCCATCACAGCCCTGCCTGGTTCCCAAAACAAATGGGTACAAGTGATGGTCTCCACCACCGGCTGCTCTGAAAGTCCAGCTGTTTCTCCGAACCACTTGCCTGAACCATGGCACACATCACAAGCTGTAGTGCAGCCCAGTATTCACTTTGGACAGGAAAAGGAGTGCTCTGGCAGCACCTGGGCAGTCAAGCCTCCCTCTTTGTTGCCCAGGGGTGAGCATCTGCGATCCCAGGGCTTTACAGAAGTGCTGCTGAGCTGCCTTTGGATGGAGCACTGTGCTGGGCAGTGCCTGCTGTGCAGCACAGCCAGGAGAGGGAGCAGCTTGCAGACCATGGCACTGGCCCTTTGCTTTGAAGTCCTTGATGTACAGATGGGCCAGGTCCACTACTTTGTTGCATGCAAACCTTCTCCTGAAAGCCGGTGCAAAGGGCATGTGGTTTACTCACATCCCTAGCAGGCCAGGAAGCTGTCAGATGCAGCACAGCAGAGGAGGCTCACGGACGTGGTGCTGGTGATACATCACAGGCAGCTGGGGAGCCCATAGCTCTTGAGATGGTCCTTCAGCTGGTCACCGCAACCAGCAAGCACATCCACCTGCCTGAGGACATTCACTTGGTGCCCTCCCTACACAAAGCACATTAAGGCAAGGTGCTTATGGGGAAACTGAGGCACAGAGCACCTTGGTGACAAGACCACTGCTGAACATGGAGGCAATAACAAAATATCCAGCGAGTGCACGGTGGAACAGGACCGGGAGACTCCAGGAGCTACTGGCTGCTGCTCCCACACGGCAAGGTGCTGCACTCCCTCACCCAGCAGCTCTCCAGCATGCACTGGAGTGGCTGCTGAGCACTGGTGGGACACGCAG
Source organism: Mesitornis unicolor (assembly GCF_000695765.1). Classification (NCBI taxonomy): domain Eukaryota; kingdom Metazoa; phylum Chordata; class Aves; order Mesitornithiformes; family Mesitornithidae; genus Mesitornis; species Mesitornis unicolor. Next base: position 21,936 of record NW_010192929.1, on the reverse strand, counting down.
CTGTACAAGACAAATGCAGCCAGCCTCAGCAAATGTTGTTGGGCACTATGGTCCACCAGCCATTACGGGGTGTGGTACAGCATTACCCACGAAGCTCAGCAGCGGCCTGCCACACCAGGACAGCCGGTCCCACAAGTGAGGTGCAGAGCCCCGGCGCGGTGCTGAGCACGTTCCTGCAGCCGTGAGCGAGGGGTTGTGCAATCAGCATGGCCAGGCTGCCGCATCGGCACATTCCCGGGGCCTCGTGCTGCTCAGAACCCGCTTCTGCTATCTCCCATGTTTATCCTCCGGCTGTGGCGGATTGGCCGCTGGCCTGGCCGCGAACACGAGGAATCCATGCCACAGCTGGCTAACCAAACACCGCCTAAGCCCAGGGAGCTGTGGGGTGGCATTCGGCATCAGTGGGAGCCTGGCTGGCTCTGCCATGTGAGATGAAGCCTGAAGAGCAACTAGGACGATGGCTGGCGATGGCATCCCTCCCGTGTCTGCCCTGCCTGGACTGGACTGGAACACGGCAAGGGGCTATGACAAAATCCTTTCCTTGCTCAGAGTCCTGGGCTATGTATCTGCCAGCTTGGGAGAGCCAGCCGTGGGCACACAGCTCCTTGCACGAGGGACAGTGGGATGATCTTCCCATTGCTTCATGCACTGAACCCCAGGCTGCCCAGAAGGTACGGAGGGGTGGAAACTTCCCTTCCGCCAGGACCACGACCCCGCAGCCCCTGCCTCCCCCCCAGATACCAGCCCAGCATTCCTCCTTAATTAATGCTCTTTATTACCTGACTGTAACGATAACCAGTGGTTCCTGTAACCCGAGTGGGACGCCAAGCCAGACCACTCCCCTGTCTCCCCTAAAGTGCTCTCAGGACCACCCCAGAGTGAAACCCCAGCTATCTGAGGCACTGAAAAAGGCTCCCAGGCCCCCTCCCTGAACTGCAGCGTGGTTCCTCCATGGTGTGAGCCCCTCCAGGACAGCCTGCTGGGGTCTGCACAGGTTGGAGGACACTGTTACATGGTGTCAATACTTGCAACTGCTTGACTTCAGGGGCCTTCACTTGATCTGACGCTGATGGAGCTATGCAGAGCTGCACTGGCTGGTTACTCACTCCTAAATACCTCCCTTGAGCAGTTTCAGGCACATTAGGACATCCTTCTCCGGCACACACAGCACGTGCCCGTTCCCATCACAAAAGGTAGGACTGTTCCAGTCAATGCAGAGGAACAGCCACCACCCTGTATCCCATCCTGGTGACGTTCCCTTGTCAGCCCGTCATCAAGAACAGCTCTGCTCCTCCAAAGCAATGGGGCAGCTTGTGCATCCCCTCATTCATGCCAGAGCAGAAAACCCAATGCAAAGTCACACCAGAAACACAGCCAAGGCTGAGCTCTGGGAGTCTGTGTGACAAGATCCTGGGGAAAACACCGAACCTGGGGCTACGGAGATGGGGATTCATGAGAATTTGGGCATTTCTCAGAACATGTGGACTCCAGGGAGCCTAATTTCTGTCACATATTTGAAATAAACTAATGAATGGAGCAACAAAGAGGGGCTTTGAACACAGACACACATCTCCCCCAACACCTTCTCCATGGATAGGCCAAGACTGTGCCCAGTCCAACACTACCTGACCCTCTCTTCCCTGGCAGCTCTTTGCACTCAGTGAGCTCCCAGACAGCATCCCTACATCCATGTCTGACCCCACTGCAATCCTCTGGCTGCTGAGAGGAGAAACTATCCCATGCCAGCTAGGGCAGGATGCAGGGAAAGTGGTGCATCAGGAATGGAGATGCAGGATGGATGGGATGTAGCCAAGACCCCAGATTTACCATGGTGAGTAAAAAGCATTACAGGGTCTCCAGCCCAGCATCCAGAGTCAGCAGCACCATCCACAGCAGCATCTCCAGCAATCCTCTGGCTGCTGAGAGGAGAAACTATCCCATGCCAGCTAGGGCAGGATGCAGGGAAAGTGGTGCATCAGGAATGGAGATGCAGGATGGATGGGATGTAGCCAAGACCCCAGATTTACCATGGTGAGTAAAAAGCATTACAGGGTCTCCAGCCCAGCATCCAGAGTCAGCAGCACCATCCACAGCAGCATCTCCACGTCTCCTGCAAGACCCCAGATTTACCATGGTGAGTAAAAAAGCATTACGGGGTCTCCAGCGGCCAGGGAGACCCTGGAGCAACAACCTGGCTGAGCAGTGAATCAGTGCCAGTGGCAAAACACTCAGAGTAATGAACCGCACCAGTGTGAGGTACAACCAAACCACTGCCAGTCTGCAGCCCAGCGTCCAGAGTCAGCAGCACCATCCACAGCAGCATCTCCACGTCTCCTGGAAAGCTCCTTCTGCTCTCACAGAGGCCCACAACTACTTAGCTGAAGGATATATCTGATATATGAAGGATATATGCAGAAGAATATATCTGACAAGAGTGCCTTTGGATAAGCTGGAAGGCATCCTCAAGCATTTAACAGGGCCTGGCTCAGGCTCACAGCAACTCTCATTTCCATACCTGCTGTGTCACTATTCCTGACCTGCAAGCAGGACGGGGAAACAAGCCAGTATATATACCCTGTACAGGTGTGTATATAGAGAGATAATGTCCTCTCTCCATCTCCCAGGCCTCGGGGAGGGCAAGGTGTGTGGTGAGACATCCCAAGACATAAGAAATCATCTCCTTGCTCCTTGGCAAGGCGTGGGCATGTCCCTTAGGGAGCCCTGCAGGAAAAGGTAGGCAGCTTCATGCAGAAGAGATGACCGAGCCCTGTCCTGCCTCCCAAATCTTCTTCCTTCTCCCTCCTTCCTATTGCTCTCTCCATCAGTCACCTCTCAGCACCTTCTCCTCTTCCAGCCCCTCTCAAATTTCCCCATCTCCTCTTGTCCCTTCCCTCCTAGAGTCGTTATCCCTCCGGATGAGTCCCTTCTCCTTCCGGCTCTCCACCCTTGTCCTGGCCTCTCCTCTGCCCTTGCCAGCTGTGAACCTTGGCATGGATGGAGCCATTGTCCTCTGGGCATCGGGGCCAAGGAGGAGGAGGGGAAGGTGTGAGAGGGGACACAGTGGCGTGTTTGTGTGTGTCCCCGCAGCCGTCAATGCCCTGCTTGTCCATTCATGCACTAAGATGGCAGGAACAGCAGCACACACACAAGCATCGCCATTTGGCGGGGTCCAAGGTGCCTGCCCAGGGGGGCACATTGCCCTGTTTGTTTGGAGGCCCACAGAGACAGAAGACAACGCCTTTATCTCCCTCTCTGGACTGAGGGTGTTGGAGGGCTGGTAGAGGGGACAACAGAGAAGGCCACTTCTGCTCTTGTGAGCTCCTCTCTGCAGCCTACTAACTTTACCTAGATTGCAAGTTTTGGGGGACAGAGGTGAGCTTTTTCTATACCACCATTGTAGCAGCAAAGACCCAGCACAGCTCTTTTCCCTATCAGCATAAGCTCTCTTCAGTGTGAACTATTACCAGAGCATATCGGCAATACAAGAAGAAATAAATTATTACCGGCTATGTACTGGCATTAAGCAGAGACTATGACCCAGCTGCCCGGAGCCTTGCCATGCTCAGCAGTGACCAGGAGGGGCAATAAAAACTCAGAGACGTGCAGGGATTTGACAAGGCTGATGGCAGGTGGCTGAGCAATGTCACTGCTGCTCTGCTACTGCCAGGGAGAGAGCCCAAGGACTCAGTCCCCAGACACTGACCTTGCTGCAAGGCCACCAATACTGCCAGACTTGTGGCTACTGAGAAATGTGGAGATCCGGGAGCTGCCCCAGAGGCCATTTTCAGCCCAATTCTGAAGAAGTGTGTGCCACACACATGGAGCTGCACTGCCTCTCCTGGAAACCCCCGAAGCACAGAACAATCCTTAGGATTGTTATCTTACCTTAGGCAGGAAGATTAATAATCAAACAGCAACAGAATACAAACCTACAGGCAGCCAAGCATCGCCAGGAACACCATGTCCAGACTGGGCATCTCACTCCTCCCTTCTAACAGGGAGGCAACAAGGTCTCTCCTGTCCACTTTGGACAGCCTCCAGAGAAGACTGAGCGTAAGAAGGCAGAGCGATTTAGCTAGATGGGACTTTTGCCAGGGCTTGGGGAGGGCTATCACTGCTTTTGTGCAACCAACACTGATTTTTCACAAGTAGGAGTGGCAAGTCATGGGGCTTTTCCTTCTCCTCACACAGCTGGGACGTGCAACCATACAGCACTTGCCCTCAGCACTACATTGTGAGAGCATTTGCTCTAGAATTGACTCATGCAAAAACCACAACGGGCACCAAGAGCTTCTTACATTGTTGGGTTTCCTCTACCATAGCTGCAGGAAGCCCTCATCTACCTCTGCTACACGAGTAGCACAAACCTCCCAGGATGCAAGGCCACTTCACAAGATCTAAGAGCAGAGCAACGCAACCAGGAGAAGTGGTCAAGGTAGGCACGCAGGTTCGGGGTGGTCATTTTTTTTCCCCAAGGAGGAAACAAAGAAGAGATTCAATGCATCCTACTTCAGCGGTCTAAGTCCTACTTGGCAACCATGGAGTATAAAGGGTGTCTGCAGGTACTCCCGCAGTCAGTGCACAGTGGGCTAGACGGCAGCATTGGGGTTGTGTAAATGGTCCAGCAAGAACACTCGTGCTTTGCCACTTGGCTTCTCTTCAGCGTTGATTCGTGAGCTGATGTGCCCTGTTTGGCAGTTCTTGCCCTCCTTGTGCTCCTGAGAGAGGAATGCACTGAAGGACACGGTGGACACTACTCTCTGATTTCATCCATCTCAAGACAATTCCAACCGTTATATCCCAGAATCATGCAGACCACAGAATTTTACTCAGGGTGTCCCTCACCAAACCCAGAGTTTCTCCCTGTAGAGGACACAACCTGCAGACAGATGCAATTCTGAATTAGCCTTCAGCCGATTAATTAATCTCCATTTCCACTCTTTAGTTCCTCATCTTAGTTTGCACAATGGATCTCCATACCCTTCCCTACCAGACTAAAGAGTCCTCTGCTCCCAGAAAGCTACTTTTCAACAAGGATTCTGTGGACTAGCTGAGTCACCGTCAGGCTTTGCCTTCTCCTGAGCTAAGCTAAGCTTTTCTAACTATCCACAATAAATAACAAGTAATGATTCAATTAAAATAATTATTTTTTTTAAAAAATCCCTGCCATGTGGGCTATTTCCATAAAGACTTTCAGACTGAAACTGAGGTTTCTTTTAAAAAAAAACACCAAGTTGTTTGCACGTTCTGACTAACTGTGAGCTGTCTCCTGTACCAGAACATAGTTCCTGCACCAGGGATTTAGCAAACAGTTACCAGACAATACAAATCAGATACCGAATGTGCTGCTTGGATCCCATCCACCCTGTGAGCTCGCTGTGTGTTCTGGGTCTCACTTCAAAGGGGCGTGCTGTCTGGAGTGGTATAAACCAAGCGGGAAGGTGCCTGGCATGCTGCTCGAGGACGCTGTGTGAGGAAGGCAGCCCACGGAGGAGAGGATGAGGAGGCCACCTCGGGAGGTGGGAGGCACTGACTGCACACATTCCCACAGGCAGAAAGGCTCCTCTGGTTCTTGACGTGCAGAATGAGTCGTCTCCACGTAAGTGGGACTGAAATAAGGGTGCCCAAAGTGAGATAAACCTCATGGCAGCACTGCCTAAGGATGGATAATAATGGGTCATGAAGGACTGAGCACAGAAGAGATGCAGGAGGAAGGTCAGGGGTCGTGAACTAAATCAAGAACCCTCTCCAGGTACCTGGCCTGGGCAGATCTCTGGGATCTACCCCTCCTCGGGTCCCTCCAGCGCAGAGGACAACAGGCAGTGGCTGCTGCTGCATCCCAACACTGCTCACCCAGCTCCTTCCAACAGAGATCACCCACTGCTGCTGTTTTAAAGCACCTGCTGGGGAAAGCAGCGCATAGGTCCTGAGTAAGCAAGTCTGTCTCGCTGCCAGCCAGAACTGTGACAAAGAGTCGAATTATGAGGGAAGAGTGGAAAGGCAAGGAAATTACACAAATTGCATGAGTCATTAGATCAACAGATTAAAAGACCTCTTAGAGCCTTCTGTCCAGGCCAGCAGAAGGTCATTCATTCCCGGCTCGCTCTCTGGGGCTCTGCTCCATGTGTCTGGACTTCCATCACTTCCATTTGGGAGAAGATGCTGCAGCTCCATGCTCCTCCAAGTCTGGCTGCCCTCCTCCGAGCTCGCTTTCTTATCTCTGCTTACCGCCAGTGCCTCTTGTGCTGAACAGCACAAGGATTTCACAGCTGGGCCATTCACCGTCTTCTAACCACAACTGCTCCCAGGCCAACTCCTCCAGTCCTGCCTACCACTGGCCTGACATTATCTGTCTCCTGCGACCGTCCCCGAGCCTGTGCACAACAAGCCCTCTGTGACTGCTTCCCATTGCCACCCCAGCATCTGTTGCAGCCAGGAGCAGGGAGGCTGTCTCTCCCCCTTGAATAACTATGTTTGGAATTGTTTTTCCCCCAGATGCATCTTCTGGTTTCCCCAGTTCGGCTGACTTCATTGGAAATGGAGCAGAAAGCCTGGCCTTCCTGCAAAATCCACTTTTCATCTTCTCACTCAATGCTTGTGGTACCCGCAGCATCTTTAGATGGCCACATACACACGTTATTGCGGTGCTTCTGTAACACCACACTCTGAGGTCTTCCTGGGCTGCATGTTGTCAATTCAAATATCAGCCAGACAGCCCTTGCCCTGCAGCCTTTACAGCCTTGTATTTCTCCAGTGCCTTTCACTTAATGCTGAATGACATCCTGATTAGAAACTTCCCCCACATGGGACTGACAGGGAGAACCTGAGAAAGGTCATTCGCTGCCACACTGACAGAGCTAAGATACAGCTGTTAATAGAGAGACATCAAAGAGCAGAGGGGTCACCAGCAGAGACTCCCCAGGGATGGGTACTTAGGCCAAAGCCATTCAAATATTTTAATTGATGTTCTCCACTGTCCAAGTTTTTAGGTGGCACAGAGACTGGTGGGATGACAAAGAAATGCAAAAAAATACTCATTCTTACAGAACATCTTGAATTACCTGGTAAGTGGCAGCAATCTCTCCACTGCTTAATAACAAAGCAAAAGGCAAGAAAATCACATGAAAGTAGCAGGTACAGGTTGGAAAAAAATGACTAAATAAAAAGCTCTAGTTCTGAGGTCCAAACACGACCGTGCAAGCCCTCAACACAGCATCACAGCTCTGACAATGCCTGTGGTGTTCTCCATGCACACAGAGACTGTTGAGCAGAAAACGGAGAAATGGTCCTGGCTTTCCTGTGTAATGCCACTGGAATTGGTGGCCCAGCTCTGTTTGTCTGGAAGAGGGCATGGAAATACCAAAGAGACTTTGGAAAAGGTCGAGATAACATTGCTTGGGATGCAGAAGAAGCTCTACAGAAGTCCCTGTCTGGTCTGTTTATTACCAGGAGGCTGCACAGTGGTCGAATCCTCACGTATCTGGATTCACATTGGAGAAAACAGGCTGCTGGGAGGGAGTTTCAGTCTCACAAGGTGGATATGGCAGTTGGAGTGCAAGATCAGACAGCATCAGCCATGGAATAAGACGTTGCTCCTAGCAGGGAGCTACAGCTTTCCCAGTGAGGTAAAACACGCAGGTCAGGGCCCATCTGCTCCTCTGTGCTTGCAGAGCACAGCCACAGCAGGGCCACAGCCCTCCTGTCTGACTGCAATAAATATGAATATTAACATTACTGGTCACTATCTTTTGGAAAGTATAAAAAAATTACTCTCAAAGAGATGCTCTAGGAGCAATTCTACCTCTCAGGTATCTTGGAGGTCCCTCCTGGTTGCAGAGCCCACAGTGCCCTGAATCTGATACAACACAGAGGCAGCAGACAGGGTCCTGACAGATACAAGAAGCTCAGGGAGACAAAGCCAAACTTTCTCAGTACAGAAAACCACAACCACGGCCCACTCACTGTTCAACTGTCCTTCAGGTTCTCCACATCACTGGGTTGTGCACAGAGGTTTCAGAGGTAACTCAGTGATTAGAAGTTTATTTAGGATTTCCAGCAGCTCAGGAACACTTTTGACAACATTTTCCTATGCCCATATCCCTGTTGTAGTTCACCAGTCCTGGAAGAGAGCTCTATTAGCAAAATAAATTCACAGCACATGTTACTGCAGCTCCAAAATCTGTGAGCTGTCCATGGAAGGTGAGCAGGGAGAGCACTGACTTCCCACCGGACACTTCTCTCTAGCCCAGCACGCTGGGTTCATCCCTTCCCCATCTTTCAGTCAGTCCTCAGCTGCAAAGGGACCTTCTCTGGAAGCTGACGCACAAGTTACAAACCACACCTTAACCACAGAGGAGAGGAGTAAATCTTCCTCCAAAGGCTGTAGGACAATTCCTCATCACCTATGAACAACACTGGGAGCTAAAAAACATAGCTGGAATGGCTATGGTGGTGCCTGTGACCAGTTTTGGGAGAGAAAGCTGGGTCAAGAAGATAAATCACAAGATGTTCAGCTACCCAAACCCCTCCAAGGCAGCACAGCTCACTTTGCTGAGCTTTCTGAGCTTTGTTTTCCCACTTTCCTTTCTTTTGTGACAGACCTCGGTATGTCTTTGGAACAGCAGCGAGGATCCATCCCCCAGCCAGATCCCTGCTCCACTTCTTTTGGAGGTCCATTGTGCAGAATGGGGTCTGTCACAACAGAAAAGTCACTTTTTCCCCTTCTGCAGATTCCTAGGTGTCTCCTAGAAGTCTGCTCAAACACATGAGGCTAGGGAAGAGCAACGCCATGCTGCTCGTGAAGCACGTTAATGTTTAGGTCTTAGGTCTACAGCTGAATTAAATGTAACTTTCAGCTTGAGGTACCTCCCTCGAGATGCTCAGTGAAATTTCTGGGGCTCTTTCACCCAACTCTGCCTGCAAATGGGAAATGAGATGCAACTTTCCTGCAGAGGCTGACCGTTCTGCCATCTCCCTGTGGCCTGCGAGGTTCTCTGTAGGGCCACGGTTGACTTCCTGGCTGGAGAAGGGTGTTGGGAAGACCCTACCAGGACAGCACTGCTGTCCAAGGTACCACCACCATGCCCATCACCTCTTCCCACACACCGTGCCAGTACACACCAGAAGAAAAAGCCAAACAGATTCCTTCCCAGAAGGGTGAGCCACACTTATTGAGCAACCACGGCAGTCTCCATTGGTTATTTTTATGGTGCTTGTGTCTAGAGCTCTGAACCCTGTGACATCTCCACCCACGTAGGGCAAAATAAATTCCCAAGACTACTGGCCTCTTGTTTCTGTGCAGTCACTTGTGCAAAGAGGCTGACACGTACAAGGAACAAAGATAGGGTCTTGCCCCAAAATTGTATGAGTCTGTCACATAAGGGGCTGAGACAGGCAAAGCAGCAGTGAAATGCCTGGGTTCATGCTGTAATATGGTGGTGGAGCTCGAAACAGAAAAACACATTTGCACATATACGCGCTGTCTTGTCTGGAAGAGCACAGAGCACAGAGATCTGAAGATCTGCTAGAAGATGACAGACCTAAACTCTGCCCCTGACAGGACAGACACAAAGCTTTCTTTTATAGAGACCTGTGTTGAGACCAGCCAGCAAGTCCTACCCATGTGCTAACCAACCTGTACACTGCACTCTTGTTGGAAACCTCTGTTGTAGTTTTATTTGCTTCTCTGTGTTTGGTTTTTTTTTTAAAAAAAAGCTTACTGCAGAAGCAAACGAATTACTGACTGTTTCTGACTATCTGCACTAAGTCTCTTTGACTTTTTCAGTCCCCCAGAGAAGTTCTCAGCCCATACAGGCTCTCAGGGCTGAGCCAAGGGCAAAGACTGACTGGTTTCTTACAGTTCAACCAGACATATTCCTTCCTGTAAGAGCCCCAAACCACAGCTATGGGGTTTTTGGTTGGTTGAGTTACGTTATTTTTACAGGTGAAACACAAACCCACAACCACGCATGATGAGAAGCCCCACAGCTCTCCTGGCAAAGCTAATGTTAACCTCAGTCTCATAGATAGTTCTCTGTGGTAGTAAAAAACCACCAAATCTACTATTCCTCCACAGTTCCAGCTGGAGGTTGTGTTGCCCAAAGCTCTTATATGTGTCAGGTTAGAAGATCTGAGAGTTCCTTCTAACCTGAAACTCAGTTAAGCATCTTTCTTTTAAGAAAGGATACTTTCAAAGTAGGGAAAACCAGAAGGTAATTTTATTGAAGGACTCACAGCCACTGCTTGGATCTTATGAAATTAACTTTATCCCAAGTGCTCCTTAGCTGCCTCTGGAAGTGGGGGGCTCCTTTCTCCAAACTTCCCCACTTCACTTGGACCATAAAGACTTCAGGGAAAGGTCTGTCTTCCACTGCCAGTGCAAAGAGTTTCAAGAGCTCGCCTCTGCTGCAACACAACCAGCAATGAGAACAAACATCTTAACAATATGAGACCTCCCAACCTCTCATTGACATAAAGCCTCTGGGCTTACTGAGTGCTATAACATTTGTGAAACAGAAAAAGAAGGTTTAACATAGCTCTCCAAAAGCCTTAAACCAACAACCACCACCTTGACCCATTTAAACAACAGGCTGATCAAAGCAGAAACAACTTCTACAAAGCTTGGGGTTTAGGTCTGCAAAACCAGAGACCTCCACAAGTCTCCTTCAAGCAGTGACTTTCCCCAGGGAGCAATCTGCACTCCTAAAACCCATGACCCCTTTTCATTTGCTGACATTGACTGTTCGCTGGCTGAGCAATCATCTTACAACACAAAACAAGGACACATCAGACCAACTTTCTCCATCCTGTTCCTACTATGTAGTCCTCAAGGCTCGCTCTCAGCATGGTTTGGTTTCCAAAACTGCAAAGAAGAAGGTTTAAACAAAAAAAACAAGTAAACCCCACTACTTCTCGCCTTCAGAGAGCCAACTGAAAGCACTCCAGCCCTATGCACTGAGTCCTCCTGACAAGGCCTTGCTCTGCACCAGTGGTGGAAAATATTTGTGGTGTCTGGTACCAACCTGACTGCACACCACAGCTCACTGTCACAGAATCACAGAATCCCAGAACGTTAGGGATTGGAAGGGACCTCAAAAGCTCATCCAGTCCAATCCCCCTGCCGGAGCAGGAACACCCAGATGAGGTTACACAGGAAGGCGTCCAGGCGGGTTTTGAATGTCTGCAGAGAAGGAGACTCCACAACCTCTCTGGGCAGCCTGGGCCAGGGCTCTGTCACCCTCACTGAGAAGAAGTTTCTTCTCCAATTTCAGTGGAACCTCCTGTGTTCCAGTTTGTGTCCGTTACCCCTTGTCCTATCATTGTTTGTCACCGAGAAGAGCCTGGCTCCATCCTCGTGACACTCACCCTTTAAATATTTATAAACATGAATGAGGTCTCCCCTCAGTCTCCTCTTCTGCAAACTAAAGAGCCCCAGCTCCCTCAGCTGCTCCTCATAAGGGAGATGCTCCACTCCCTCCATCATCTTTGTAGCCCTACGCTGGACTCTCTCCAGCAGTTCCTGTCCTTCTTGACCTGAGGGGCCCAGAACTGGACACAATATTCCAGATGCGGTCTCACCAGGGCAGAGTAGAGGGGGAGGAGAACCTCTCTCGACCTACTCACCACCCTCCTCCTGATACACCCCAGGATACCTGATACACTGGTACCATTCTCATCTCTTTCAAAGCCAAACTTGGCCCAGTGTCATGATCATCTAAAAATGTGTGCCTTGATCAAATTAAGAAAGCTGCGCTGAAAGTTCAGGGTGAAAATTTTAGAAAAATCTCTGTCAGTGATCAGTCATGATCTACTGCATCCACAGATGCCTCCCAGGTGTAACAGAACCACAGCACCTCTGTCTAAAAGCAGAGGAGTAGGAAAGGCCCCTACCCTGATGTTCCACAAGGTCATCCTGTTGGACTGGGTTGACTTTTGACCAGTCCAGTTGGAGCACAACCTCCAGCACCCAAACTTCTCATTCTGGGCTGTGAAGCCCATCGTCAGACTGCAGGTCCCCACATTGCTCTTTCCTGTGTCCCTTCAGCCCCTCAACACCAATGAGATGAATTTTAAAACATCATTTATCACCCCTCCCTCTGCACTACACGTTCCACTACGCTGCATGTGAAAACTCCTCACCACCACCTCTCCATTCCAACACCCCTTCCCAAAGACTGAAATAGAGGGGAGGAAGGGGAGACAGACAGGAGTCCTCCTACTCCTCCCCTACCCAGAACGTCTCAGATTTTGATTTGGATGGGACCTCATCAGGGAAAAGACCATTTCTGCTCTTATACTGAATGAGCAGAACATTGACTATATTATCAGCAAGCAGCCAACTATGAAATGGCTTGATGGCCCTTATAACGCCCCGTTTTTAAGCTTTTGCTTTACTTAAGCAGGTGTTTCATTTCCAATAAAGTCAAAGCACATTTTTTAGTGCTTTATTGAATCAATGTCCATAATCATTGCTTGTCATAACAGAAGAGATAAGCCAAGATCAAGCAGGCTGATAGTAAGTCGTTTGGTTTCCTGTTCCTCTAGATTTCCAGCAGTCAGCTGCAAACAGCATATGGCATTAAAAGTCATAAACGGTTAAATAAATAGTAAATAGTTATAGATTAATAAGTATCATCAGGCACAAACTAAGTGAATCTTCATGTTCCAAATTAAGTTGAATGTCCTTTTTATATTATGTCTACTTCTCAAGACTGCAAGCAAGAGTGGCTTGGCTTGCTCTGCGGTCCTTGCCATCAAAGCAGACAGCTTGCAGGAATTAGGCCTCCAACTTTTTCGGAAACCACAAATCCTGTCTCATGCCCACCCCCATGTCCTCTGCATTGTCTCCTCCCCATCAACTACTATCATCTTCTTCTTGGGTAAGAAAACCAGGCCAATTTGGCACTCCGAGTCTCCCGAGATAAGACACTGCTGCAATGTTGGGGTGATGACAAAAGACTCTACATGAAAAGGAAAAATCAGTCCTAGCACAAACTGCTTTAATTACTGTTTTATTTAAAAAAGCAGAGATCTCACCAAAGCTAGACCACGGCTGTTGGCATTGCAAGTGCCTATCAGCTCCTCATTCGCTTCTGCTCCCACCCCGCACTGCTTCAGCTAGATTGTTCAGCCTCCAGTCACACTACACGTGGGTCTTCAATCACAGCCCTGCTTGTTTTGCTCTCCCTACTCATGTAGTTTGCAACCACTTAGGGCATAATTCACTACATCTCCTTCAATACGCTGCAAACAAACGATGAGAGCAGCTGAAGAAAGGAAAACTGGATAGAGCAAAAGGGATGAGGGATGGGGAAAGGGAAGAGTGGGGAGTGGGGAAAGAAAATATAGGATAAGCAAGAGAGGTTAAGAAAACTTTAAGCGCTGCAGAGACTGATGCCAGCTTTCCTATGACCAAGCTGATCAGGACCCACAGCAACGGGGACGTGGAAGAGAAGCATCGATGGTGTGCTGCTCCAGAGTGAATTACTCCTGCCCCTGCTTGCTGCCCTGCACACTGGGCCTAGCCCTGGCCGTGCCATGGGATTATGATCACAGCCACGTGGCACTCCTAGGACCGCTCCCCCTGGTCCACCCCAGCCTCTGCCCTCAAATCCTGGATCCGAGCATGCCAAGGCTATTTAAAACTCCAGCCTTGGCCTTTCCAACCAGCCCTCCTCCCCACCACCCCAAAAGCCTGCAAAACCCGCAAGCGTGCGCTCTCATTCCACACCAAATCTGGCCTCTCCGTTTTGCAGCCAGGGTTGGCCGCTCTCCCCAGCCCTGCAGTCCTGCTCCCACATCTCCCTTTCACCATTTTGAGTAACTGCATCAAAACAGACAAAGTTCAGCGAGATAAGTGGTGGACCCTGAGTGTTACGTTACACTTTCCCTCGGGAAGGAAGCCTTTCACTCAAACATGCCTTGAAAACACCCCAGGGTGTGCTGGAAGACAGCGGGGAGCACAGGATCCTGGGATGAGCAGACCATTCACCTTCTCCACTTCAGACAGAAGACATCCTCTGCATGGGGCAAACAGCGTCAATGGGAGAAGGAAAGTCTGGAGGATAAGCAGGGCTATGCCAAAGCATGCCAGTCAGTTGGAATAAGATAATATCCATGAAGCTATAAGTGGGAGCCACCAGATAGTCAAGTGTGGTATCCAGAACAATCCACCCTCTACTTCTAACAGTGTCCCAAGTCCCTACATACAGCAGTATCGTCCTGTGGACTCTGCACATCCCCTGCTGATCCAACAGTCTCATCCCTCTCTGCCCATCCCTAGTTTCTATCTGTCTGGAAAGCCCCACAGAGGCCATGGTGTGCGTTCTCTCTCCTAAAGGATGCTACCGCATGGGTTGGTGCATGGGAGCGGCATCCGGTGAGCACCAGGTTGGGCCCAAAAAGCCACAAGCCTGTTCCTGTTTGTGTCTCCCATCACAGCTGCTCCCCTGTCCTCTGGCAACACACAACGCTAGTTAATCATTCCTCAGACACATTCAGCTTACTGCGTTTCTTATCGGAGAGTACAAAGTCCAAATCCAATCAGCTACAAGACTGGAAAGAGGCAAGGGGGTTACCCAGCAAGCTATGCAAAGATTCACCAGAGCAACGCCATCCCCAGACAGGGAAACCCCCAGGCAGAGATACACCAGAGGGATGCCGAGCCATGGCCCAGGACCCTGTCTAGGAAGGACAGAGGCAGGACAGACACCTCCAGCCCTGCTGTGGAGCCTGGCACCCTCCTAGCACAGCTCCCACATCCACATCACTGAGGTCTTGTCGCAGCAGGAGGAATCCACAATGTCCCTAACAAGAAGAGGGCAAGTACAGCAGGGCCCCATCTCTCTTCCTTCTTTGAAAGGCCTCTTCTGGGTTTATTTCTCACTAAGTGACGTTGGGTGGAGAATGACACCAGGGCAGAAAACAGAAAGCAGAAAGTAGACCACTGAACTATGGCAGCAGGCAGAAAGCCCATGGGGACAGCAACTACCCTACGCACCACTCAGGTGGGGTTGGACTCCTTCAGGTAATGCCCAGCTCTCTCAGGGCTAACCATGCCCAGGAGCCATTTCATTCCCTGGTTATTGAAGGCAGTGACACAGCAGCTGGGATGACTCTGGCCCCAGAAGGCCAGCCCTAGCAAATCCCTCACCAGCCTTAGTGAGGGAGCAGAGGGAAATCCTGCCTATCCAGCACCCCAATAAGCCTTCTTCTTGACCAGCATCTCCTTCCCATATCCTTGCACACAGCAGCCCTTGCACAACCCCAGCCCAGGCAGCAGGAGCAGTCTGGGTCAGCCGGATCTCTGAGTCACCAACATGCCTGTTCCCATCAGCCTAGTCACACCTCCAGCACAACTCCCTTCTAATCCACTCCGACAGCCACCTCTTCCTACTGCCTCCTCCCAAACCTCTCCTGGTCCATCTCCAGGCATCACTCCCAGGACAGCAACCTGCAGAAGATACATTAACCAGAACATGGGCAAAGTACCTCTCTCCGTCCCCGACAGAGCCTCTGCAGGTGTGTGCTCACATCGCTCTTTCTGTATCACAACCCACCCCTTATCAGATGTCTTCAGGGATCCACCCTCCTACCAACAGCTCTCTGGCCTTGCTCCATCTTGATGTCTCCTGTCCTTCCTCCCATCCAGGAAAAAGGAATTTTGGGAAAAATGGGGAGAGAGGGCAGACCCCAGCGAAGCACCAGCAGAGTCACAAGACCACACTGGAAGCAGCAGACTGTTCAGCGCTAGCCTTGACTTAAGGAGCAGAGGAGGACAAGTGCTTTGGCTGAAGACTCTGGGAACCTCCTGCTGCTAGTCCTGCCAGGGTGGAGGTGGCAGCTTTCCCCTGTCCCCAGGAATGTCCCCTGGGCCTCAGCCAAGCACTGTAGACTGCTGGCAATGGGCTCAAGGAAACATTTTTCTCTCTTCCCTCCTCTTCTTAGGCCCTAGCTAAGCATCATCCTAGGTGATGCCCTAGGAGCTGGGTATCACCAACATCTTCATGTTACCTGCTCTTCTTGAGGGCACATCCTGACCAAAGGCAGCCACCAAGTCAAGTGGGCACGGGAAGCTTGAAATAGAGGAAGAAAAGACCAGAAAAGAACCACATTGGGAAGAGAGATGGAAGAGGCAGAGGGGAAAGCAAGCTAAGCCGTGGAAGGGTTGGGGGATCCGTGCTGTTACCTGCCCGGATCCAGCGCATCCTGAGCATGGTGAGAGCAGATGTCAAGCTCCCGCTGCGTCCCTGCTCTCTCCCTCTGTCATTATGCTGCCTAGGTCAGCTTGTCTAGGTCCCAGGGCTACTGCCTGCTGGTTTTTCTGTTCCCTCAGGGAAGAGTGGGAGGGCCAGGGAGGCTGCTGCTACACGCTGGGATTTGGGTCTGCGAGGGGATTACCAGGAGGGATGGTCATGTGTTTGTGCTGTACCAGGTTCCCCAGGACCATTCTGTCACGGGCTAACTCCGAACAGCAAAGCACTCCACACAAAGCCTCTTACCTTCCTCGCTGCGCCAGCCCAGCCCTGCAGAGACTGTCACACTGCAAAACCACCGCGTCCCCAACCCCGCTCCTCCTGTGAGCCGGGTCTAGGCACAAAGTGCCCACAGCGACGCACAGCAAAGATCACATTGTGCTTTTCACACGGAGCCTGCAATTCTCCACAGTGTTTCCCCAGTGCTTTCCTTCTGCCCTTACTCTTGTCACATCAAACAGATACAAGCAAGCAGGGCAGGAAAACCCCTCTCCAGCACAGCATCAGAGTTCAAAGATGCATTTGGGGGTTGCAGAGACTAAGGATTAGCCAAGCCACTGGTCAGGCAGAGGGGAGTCAGTGAGCATGAAGCCCAGCTCCTCAAAAAGCTGCTCTTTCATATAATTCAAAGGAACCAGATGCTCTGATCCACTGTAGTTGTATTGCTAGGCCAAGCCCAGGTGCCCAAAAATGTAAACAAGGCAGAGTTGTCCTGGTCTGTGTGTTTGGCTTCTGCTTGCCAGCCCGCACCGTGATACACACCACAGCCTCTGCTCTGCAGGCTCCAGGTCTGCTGTCCTGCCCTTTCTGCTCCCAGTGCTTCCAGCCTCAGGAGACCACTGCTCTCCCTTCTGCATGCTCCTAAGCAGCCAGGAAGGACCCCAGAGCAGTTCCTCGTTTCTCTGTGACTCTTTTTCGCAATTCTCCAACCTCCTGCCTGGCAAAAACTGAAACTGTCCCCATGGTTCAGCAAACCCCCAGCAAGCTGTAACTCACAGGTGGGGTCACCAGCACTGCTGGCAGCCAGAGCCCCTCCAGCTCAAGGTGCTGGCCAGCTCTGAAGAGAAATCATTATTCCTCTTCCCTTACGTTTGTGGTTTTACATCAGTGAAAGTTTTACCAGTGAAATCTTTCTTCACTTGTTCCCATTCACCACCAAATCCTCCTGCAGGCACGCAGCACACAGAGACCCAGAGCCCTACGGACACAGCACGGTGGACGAGGTGGAAACCCGGGAGTCCTGGGTTCTCTGCCTCAGCCCCATCTTCTATTATTTCTTCATCCAAGGAAATGGGGCAATGGCCCAGATCTCTTCCTGCTGGGCTGCAAGGTGGCATTTCCTACTCACATATGTAACGTCTTCCACAATACACAATAAAAATCACTAAGAAAGTACCCAAAACCATTAACACACATATACATGCACTCCTATGGGCAAAACATTCACTAACACAAACACACTTGCTGCCGTGCTGATAAAACACCCGGTGCTCGCTCACTTGCTCCCAGCTCGGAGGCTGCTGCGACCCCTCCAGCAGCACACACGGTGCCGGCAGCCCCCGTGCACACACAGACACACGGCCGCTCGACAAACACGCGCTTCCAAGCGCTCCAGCCACTTGTGCTTGGTGGAAAATCGTAAAGGGCTGCTTCATTTCACAGGATTCATGTGCCCTCCCTGAAATACGGCCCTTTCTGTTTAACCAAATACTGTTGTTCCCAACTACAATTCAACCCAAAAGCCTCCAAACTTTTAGCGTTCGCTGTTCTTCCTCTTGTTTCTTGCCCTCTCCCCATTCAGCCATCTGCCAAACCGCCCACTCCCCTGCCCCCCAAGCCCTGCTCTGCACATCTTTCCTGATATACATTCTTTAACAACCTCTTATCTCATAAATTAGTCAAGAGAGCGAGGGATCCCGAATAGCTGAGCTCTGTCGTAACTGTTTCCCTTACGCCAGTGGTAGGCAGGGAGGAAGGTAAGGTTTCTAGCAGGATGCCAGCCAAGGGTCAGATGCTTTCAACTCCCTGCTTTTCCTTTGATACAAAATACAAATGCTCTGGGTAAACACTCCCAATACTATGGAAAGACCAAACTGAGCTCCTTTCCCTCCACTGCCAGAACCCCCAGCATCCCACGGTCTCTGCCTCCAAGCTTTCCCAGCTTGGCAGGATGGTCCTGGGCACCACTAAACACAGTTAACAGCTGTGCTAGCATAAACTGGGACAGCGATGATGTTCCTGACGCAGGGCAGGCTCACCTCAAGGACACTCAGAGACCATGCTGCCAGCCAGACTCGCACTCACAGCATCTTCATGGCACTCCCCAGGAGAGTGTGAAGTCCATCTCTCCTCTCAGAGACTGTGCACGCTTTCCCCTAACCCCTTCCCAAATATCAGAACAAAGCTCTAAACTTCCCACATAATTCTTCTGCTTCTCCATCCTTGCATGCCTCAAATCCCACTCTCCAAGAGCAGACAACGACATTCCAGTGAAATAAGGATATCCTGAGAGCCCTCTTCATGAAAATCAAGGCTCATCTCTTGCAGCTGAGAAAACCAGAGGCAGGCAATTGGACCTGAGATCTTGGGAGCGCTCGCTGCCCAAAACAAGCCTTGCTCTGCAGATGGGTCTGGCCAGGCTGGCACTGGAGCCAGCCAAACGTCAGGATTTGGAATCAGCACAGACACCAAGTCTCTTCCACACCTCAGCCAGCACAGCCCCCACTCCCCAAAAGCCTGCACGAAGAGACCAGTTAATCCTCGCCTGACACTTTGAAATACCGAGTGCTGTACAAGCACCAAGGGATTACTCTTAAATATGGTGGGATTGCCTCTGGTGGCTCAGGTCCTGTGCAAATCAGACTCAAGCAAAGGAAAGGGAATTCCCAAATTATTTCAGGGTTTTTAGTGTACGGGAAGAAATCCCTTTAGTGTAAAATCTCCACTTGGCAAGAAGATGATCTGTGAGAAGAAAAAATATTTCATTATAAGAGAAAATTATGATTTGATCGTGTGTTCCCCACAGGAAGGGAATCAGCAGCCACCTTTTAAAGAAGTGATGGGGTAGCAAGGAATCAGTTCTACTGAAGAATTTATTCCTGTAAATGAATAAACTCTAACAGATCTATTGTTCACCACGATATTACACATCCAGAAACCATTAATCCTTCAAGACAGCAAGATTCCAGGGCAAATCAGACTCCATGCTACAAAACTGGCAATTTAAGGCGCTGACCTTCACTTCCAAATAACAGAGGATCGGTTGGGCCACATACTCCTCCAGAGCACCATGACTAAAGCATGCATGAGAGGAAAGAGCTGGGATTCTTCACTCACTGCATAAACTGAACAGCGATCCTTCGTGGTAAAACTTTCTCCTCTTCCCCTCTCACCCTCAAGCACCGTGTTGGAACAGATGCTCTTTAATAACGCCACCAAAGGGATCTAGCTGCTCCAATGAAATAAACAGCCGTGTTTGGGCTCCACAAAAAAAAAAAAAGTTAAGCTCAGAAAAGTTCTAAAAAGGAAGTTATCCAAGTAAGTAAATAGCACAGGCTAAGAAATATCGTGCAGCTCCAGTTTCCCTCACTCTTAGTTTCTATGGGGGCAAGATGGTGTTAGCTCAAAACAGAGAAAAACAGAAAGAAAGAAGGAGAAAGAGACAAAAAAATCAAGAGATAAAAAGATAAAGAGGGAAAGAGATAGAAGGAAAAAGAGAGAAAGAATCCCAAAATGGTTGAGGTTGGCAGGGACCTCTTGAGGTCACCTCGTCCAATGCCTGGCTCAAGCAGGATCATCCACAGCACCCAAAGAGAAAGAACAAGACAGACAGAAAAAGAAAGAAAACTTCCACCCTATAAAAAGATGTGGGGAAGTGAGTGAAATTCCACTTCTACAGATGAAGAGACAGACAGTTGAAGTCTAATGCCTGTGAAGAGCGTTAGGGTGCTGAGGAAGGCCTGTGCAGGATGCCAGTGCTCAGTGGACAGAACGTGGCTGGGCAGGATTTAGGAGATCGGTCCAAGTGAAACTCTAAGACCAAAACAAGCCCCCTGAAGGCTGAGAAAGCAGGCTGGGAGCACACGATAAGAGCCCACGTGGAAAGGCTTCCCATCCTCGCTAATCCTGTTGCTCCCGGGAATCCAGAATCATGGCTGGAACAAACAGAGGATGCTTTTCCCTTTGAAGAAGAAGAGATGTGTTACTGAGGCATCACATAGATGCCAAAAGAGAGGAAAGTGAGAAGTAAGCAGCTTGAGCCTCTGTAGACTCCTGAGAGCATCTTCTGTTCGTGGCTTATCTTTACTTTCCTCTCCAGGTTAAGTCCCTTCACCAGTCAAAGAAATGGAAAGGCCACAGCCCTCCCACCCCAGCCGCCCCGGGTGACGCTGAGCAAGCAGCTCGGCAGAGCAGGCAGCACACTGCCCCATCCCACCACAGGCGGAGCACGGCACGAGGACTCAGGAGGGAATTCAAGCTCCAGAGCTGACCCAGGCAGCTCCCCATGGACCAAGGTCCACCCAAGCAGACCACAGCTCTGCCACCGGCAACAGAACCCTTTGACGCAATGGAGTCTCACTACAACGGGCGCGTTGTGCCCCCCTTGACCAGCGCATCTGCGTGCCAGGAGGTCACACCAAGGTACCCAACCCACACAACCGAAACCTCCACCTGGCAAATGGCCCACCAGAGAGCAAGGGGCATGCGCTGTGGGGTGCAGCACCAGAAAGAGAGAAGGACAACGAGAAAGAGAAGAGACGATACAGTCAACAAGGAAGAGTGACGCATGCCAACAAAGCCAGACCCGAGAGAAGAAACACCGAGCTGAGGGAGAAGAAACAAAGGGCATTGGGGTCCCAGCACCTCCCCAGATGCACAGTTCTACCCCACCAACCCCTCTACTGCCATGAGCAACCACATTTCACTCCTGTTGAGAGAGAGGTCAAATTCTCTTCTTTGCAACCACTTTTCCATCCTTGGTGTCAGTAAAAGCTACCTTTGGGTTTGCACTGCTCCGCAGACACATGGTGCCCCAAGGGGTCAGGCTCTGGCTGGCCAGCACTGGCCCACATACACTGGTTAAGAGCTGGCGTGGGGTCTGCTTCTGGACACCACTGGTGCAGGATCTTCTAGACCACAGAGGAGCGATTTCCCCAGCGAAGCACATAGTGGTGAACTTACTTCCAACACAGTACACTCCAGGGACAAGTAGAGAGGCTGCTGGTCCCAGGGTGAGCAGAGAGGGTGGCCAAAAGTTCGGCCCCGTGGTGACGCCTGTGATCCCTACGCTAGAGCCACTGTCAGAAGCCATACCAAGGTCCTCGCTGGGGTGGTGGGGGGCATCTAACATACGACAAAACGCACTCCCCAGCCCTTAGCGTGCCAGGACCTCTGGCTCAGGATCCACGACGAGACCATGGAGCACTAAGGATGCAATGGATCCTGCCCAGGCATGGGGACCTGGTGCCACCCGGGGGGGCTGGACAAGGCGGTCACCGTGCCCTGCCTTTGGTGGGGGGTCACCCCGAGGCGCGGTGGAAGCGCGCTGGGACTTTGGGGACAACCCCCCCTTACCTTCAAAAAACCGCTGCAGAGCCTCCGTCTCGTCCACCACCTCCATAGCTGTGCCATGCACCGGGGTGGCCGGGCTAATATCCGCGCCTACAAGGGGGCATCCCCCCGG
>NW_010192928.1:84935-86805 GCF_000695765.1 Mesitornis unicolor | reverse complement strand
TCGCTTCGCCTCAGCGGGGCCCCGCGGGTCTGCTCAGGCGGCGGCAGAGGGTGCCTTGCAGGGGGGACGGTGACACCGGACACCAGTCACCGCGGACACCGCATCTCTCCAAGGCGTCCCTTTCCCTCCCCTATGTCCAACTTTAGCTGCCCTGGGAATTTATTTTTTTTTTAATTCCTCCCTTAATTCAGACTTCTGCTTTTGACCTCTTGACCTGAATCAGGACTTTGTTAAGGAGGCAGAGGAGCCTTCCCAAGGCTTAGCAAGGTAAAGCCAGGCCTAGGAAATTTCGGAGGGGGGAAGGGGTGGTGAGGAAGCACCAGAAGGATTAAATTCTTCCTGTTGGCTGATGACAAATCACTGTTTGTGCATTAGGGCAGGGCCAGCTTCATGGCTGATCCTTCTCTGGCCGGAGGCTGAAGGCAGAAGCGATGAAACACAGATGGGGAGAGCCGAGGGGATGGCAGGGGTGAGCTGCAGCAGAGCGGAGTGTCAGGGACATGAGTGTCCACAGAAACAACTTCCCTAAGCTGGCAGTCCTCCCCCCTCTTCAAACGTGTCTCACAGAAGTCAAATGACATGGTAGAGGTGAAGTGTTTTGTTTTTGCTGACGGGATGCCAGGGCCTATAAAATGTTTGGTGGTTTCCTGCCTAGCAAAAAATATGGAGAGGTTTAAACAACAAAACTGATGGAGCACAAAGGCAGAAACATGTAGTACCTTGGGATATTGCGTAAGGGAAATTGCAACCATGTAGCCGAAACTGGAGCCGAATGGAAAGGTCAGTGCTAGCATCAGTAAGTTCAAGCCACACGCATACAATTCAATGGATAAATAAGCAAATTGTGAGGAAAAACAAGACAGAATCTGCCACAATGAACCCATCCCTCAACTGCTGGCTGAGTAGACCTAGGGCCATACTGATTTCTCTAAAGGAATAGTTGTTTTGGCTCCAGGTGCTCTTATATAATTTGGAAAAAACAAGTAATGCTAAATATTTGTAGCAGTGATAACTTACCATTTTAAATAAAAGGATCCTGAACACAATCAAACTTCTCTGTTCACTAGCAGATTTAAGAGCATTATGCCAAGAGTTTAATAAATGGATTGCAGGTGGCCCCTTTCCATGTTTACCTTATGGTGTTTGAACTTTAATAATGCTTCAGTGCTAGTAAACTGACTCCACAGATAAAGAAATGTCACAATAATATTTATTGCTGAACATAATGAAGTGTTATGATCTTCAGTTAGTGGAATATATTATATGCACAAATGCCTTTTATATGTAATATGGTATGTATCATCTGGAATGGAATTTATATTAAAAATTGCTCAGTGTTTTCAATCCTTACTTATCAAAGTCAATGGATATTTTGGTATTGGTTGACTTTGGGTGAAATTGTCTCATTTTTTACTTTTTTAGTGCAACAAACATTCAGGGACTTTTACAGTAGGAGGAACTGCAAATTTATATTTTTCTATGACTGAGAAACACTGCAGTGTTTTACAAATCTGAAGTTTATCCTTTATTTTGATATCTATTGAAATTGAGGTTTTTTCAGGATACGGACTGACTTTATTTGTTAAACACTGAACGTGATATGGCCTGCATCCTTGTTTAGGACTTGAAGGCAGTTTTGGAGTATTATCAAAGAAAGTTGATAGTTCTGATACTTCTGGCAAACTAAAATGCTGCTTTAATCATTTGATACCCTAACTCATGTGGCCTATCAGTGGCTGTCATCCAGAGAAAGAAAAAAAAAAAACACCCAACAAAAAAAACCCAACAACTTTCAAGTTTCAGGATTTTGTTGTGCCGATTCTTGAGTTGCTGTTGCTCTTCAGAATTTATCTTGAAGACAGCATTCCTG
>NW_010192928.1:64982-84904 GCF_000695765.1 Mesitornis unicolor | reverse complement strand
AGTCTACCTTGTATACACTGAAGGTATAAATAATCTATTAGTTACTTGAATGTGGATATTAAAATCAACAGTGCCCTTTCTTATATATTTTACTGTAATGCTGAGTTTAACGCATTTGAGAAAGTTGTATTAGTGTTGTTCACATTAACAAACTTTAAATGCTCCCTAGTTCTGTGTTTTATTTAGAATGCTCCTATAAGAGTTTATCTTATTGCCCTTGTAGCCTGTTCTTGATGCGAGTAAACTTGGTGCTCAGCTAATAACCAACACTAGAGAATTTAGGTTCCTGTTCCCTTGAAAACCAGGTAGCTTAATGTAGCCATAGGTTATATTTATTTTTGTGAAGTCTGTAGAAAGTGAGAATGAATCAGCAAGATACTTTTATGAAAGCCCTGTGAAGTGCTTCCTGTTGACTGGATAAATGATATAAATGTAATTTTTTAGAAGCAGAGCACCTGGGATCATGGCCTGGCAAGAGAGTGAAACCAACAACAGCTCCATCAATGACAAGCAAGAACAGCACTGCAGTCGTGTTATTACAATTGTCTTCCTGGCACTTTTCATCGATTTGCTGGGATTTGCTCTCATCTTGCCACTGTTCCCTTCCATCCTTGATTATTACAGCCAGACTGAGGTAAGCAGCAGAGAAAGTCAGCCTGCTGAAAATATTAGGAATGGGATATTTAGGGAAGGATGGAAGAAAAATCCCTTGCTTAGGAGCAAACCCAATAGCCGTTAGGCACATTTAAATGGTTCTCAATTTGTTTGTGATCCTGCATGAGACTCTTCCATCTTGCTTTTTCATTAATATGAGGGATTTGTTTTGGGGAAAATTCAGGAGTTTCTTAGGAGCTAGTCTTTGTAATTACCAGTGCATGTCTGACCTACACTGATGTCACTGGTGAGACAGAGTAAATGACAATCCATAATGGATCTGCATACTGGAGTTTATATAAGACCCAAAGAGATGAGAGCTTTTACCCTGTTTGACTATTTCACCCACTCCCAGCATTATGATCTATTTCCCAGCAATATGTTTTGCAGGATGGATTCTATTTGTCATTACAACGTGGTGTGGACTGGTTTGCAGGGATGGTTGGGATGCCTCCAGAGCGGAAATACAACAGCGTCTTGTTTGGAGGTATGGAAATTAAAGAAACAAGCTAACAGACTGAAAAACAAAAAGAATGTGTGTTGTTTTCAAGTTATTTGCAGTGTTGATGTGAGGAATTATGAGCAAAAAGACAAGAAATACAAAAAGCATACTTGCCTTAGATTAGATTTAGATGTAAACAACACAGAAAATGTCTCTTACAGTAGGCTATGAATGATTTTGTTTTCATCACACTGATAGCAGTGAAGAGTTAGACAGCATTGTCTCTCTCACACTTAGACAGGCAGGAGGAATGGGCCAACGGGAACCTTATGAAATTCAGTAAGGACAACTGCAAAGTCCTGCTTCCGGGAATGAGTAGTCCCTTGCAAGAGATACAGACTGGACATTGAGTGGTGGGGAGCAGCTCTGCTGTAAAGGCCCTGGATGTCCTGGTGAGCAGCAAGCTGAGTGTGAGCCAACCCTGGCAGCAAAACCACCAGCAGCACCTGGGCTGTGTGAGCAGAAGCGGAGCCAGTAGATTGAGGGAAGCGATTGTCCCCGTCTGCTCAGCACTTATTAGACCACGTCTAGAGCACTGCATCCAGTTTTGCCCCTCCAGTACAAGACAGACATCCATAAACTGCAATGAGTTCAGCAGAGAGCCAGGAAGACAGAGGGTCTGGGCAACATGGGCTTGTTCAGCCTGGAGCTACTAATGCCTTTCCAGTACCTATGGGGAAGTTATCGAGCGGACAGTGAGGCATTTCACTGTGGTGCACGGTGGGAGAAGGAGAGGCAACAGGCATAAGTAGAAGCAAGGGAGGTTCTGTCTGGAAATAAGGAGGAAATTTTTCACAGTGAGGATGGCCAGTGGAACAGGTTGCCCAGAAAGGTTTTGTAGTCTCCATCCTCAGAGGTTGTCAAACCCTAACTGGATGAAACCCTGAACAGTCTGGTCTGACCTCGTAGCTGACCCTATGAGCAGCCGGTTGGAGTAGGTGACCTCCAGAGGTCCCTTTTAACCTGAATTATTCTGTGATCTTGCCCAATTTGTTCTATAGACTGCCACAGAAACACAGGCCTGCTGTTCCTTGTTGTCACACTGCCAGCTGAGGGTCAGGATCCTGCTGTGCTAGACCCTGCACAGTCACAGAAATTGCTCTCCTGTCGCAATTGATCTACACATGATTGGAGATCAATCAGTAGGAAACACTGGAATTAGAAGCTTGTGAGTTCAAGTCTCACCTCCCCGCTGGGCAGCTATAGTGCAGCGCTGCTTCTAAATCTCATTAGTCCTATTAAAAGCAGGAGAGCTGCTGACTTGCAGGGTCCAGAAGCATTTGCTGTCACTAGGACACTCTGGTACGGGTGAGCTCCAGCGGGAGTAGTGCAGGAAATCCGGCAGTCGTGTTACACATCGAAGGCTCTTTTGACTACTTGCCATCTAGAGAGTTATGAGGAAACTGGGATTTCAGAGCATGAAGATGTGAGGGTGTCTGGGTTAATTTTAATTGGAACTGTCTAGACACTCTCCTTTGAGTGAGCTGAGGTCTCCCCCAAGATAAGTAAAAGGCTTTTAAACTTAAAGAAAATAGACCACTGCAAAAAAAAACCCAAAAAACCAAACCAAACCAAAAAAACCAACAAAACTTTATTGGAGTATGTATGAATGTATCGTTACTATTTTAAGTTTTAAAGTAGGTTTTGGGGGTTTAACAGTCATTAGAAAGTTTATGAACAATTTTCTTCTTTCCTGCAATGTCCTTACAGGTGTGTTGTTTCTGTGCTCATTTTCAGTCAGATTACTGGCTTTGAATGGTAGGAAACAGTTTTCTTTAATCCTTCAGAAACTGCTTTCTGTCTCCTCCAAGGCCTGACTGCATGCCCCTTTCCTTGTTCCTTCTCTCTATCTCAAACTGTATTTAAACAAGGAACTGGGAGCTCACAGTCAAGTTGAACTTGTTGCCCTTCCTTTTACCTGCTGTGTCCTGTTCTCTTGGGAGTGCTGTATCCCTTGACTTGGCTCAGTTGCTTTCAAGGGGAAGGAGAAATCTCCCTGCTCCTTCCATAGGAGTCCAACTGACTCTTTTGTCCTGTGAAAAAAATGTAGCATCTAACTGGGAGCACGCAAGTAAAATAGACAGTGTTTGTCTCAGAAGGAAGCTGGTATCCCTTACTGTTTTCTCTCTGGGAGAAAAGTATTGAGATAAAAGTATTTAGAAGCAGTATTGAGTAGTGATGGGAATGTTCACTAACTACCTGGCAGCCGCAGGCAGTGAGGGTGCAGACAAGGTGGATGAATTACCCTGGTATTGGTCACATTTGACTCCATCTCTTCTGCTGGCTTTGATGACAGCGCTTCTTAATGAACCATCTGATTTGCTACACCAGCAGAAAACATTTGTTTTCTTTTCTTTTTTTCCCCGATTAGTTTTCTGTGAAATTGAGTTGGATCGGCTCACTGGAGAGTTGACCGAGGCTGCAGAAGCAGGGGAAGATGGACAAGCTTTCTTAGTTGTAGTCAGCTTCTGTCTCAGTCCATCTTGTCTGATGGCAGCTTAAATTGTTATAGTGGAAAGGTTCACGGTACTTGTGATGTTAAGCAGAGGCCAGGCAGCCTTCATTACTTTCATTTCCAACAAGGAGCATAGGATTGGAAAGCTACTTGCAAGATCATCTTGTTGCTTCTTTCAGTGCAGGATATATTCTGCTGTCTTCCATCTTTGCTTAAGACTGCAGTCTCTTCAGGGCAGAAACCTTCCCTGCCCTTGTTAAGGCCCTGAGGGCACCAGTACTTCCTTGCAGTGACCAGCCTTGACCCACACACTTTGTGCCCAGTGATTCAGGAGCTGTATTTCAGCTCAGAGCTGGCCTTGCCTGAAGTATATCATAAGTATAGCCTTATCTCCAGGGCTGTCTGGCCCCATCTCTTGGATGAACCTTGGGCCTACATTGCAGGTTTCTTATCTCCTGAATGAACCCACATCATGGTCTTGTTTCCACTCCTTTCTCTGACCCTGTCTCCTGCTGGTCTTGACCAGACTTCCTGGACAGACCTAATGTGTAACCCTTGCCTTGTCTGGACTGTCAATGGACCATGCTAGTGATACCCTGCTGCTCTGCCCGACCCGTCAGGATTGTGTGGGACTGCATCCTGGTTGGTGAGGGCACTGCCAGTGCTGTGGTCACACTCAGCTCCTGGCTCGTTCCACCAGCCCTGCTCTTGCTGCATCCTGGCTGTGAAGTTTGGCACTCTGGGTGTTTTTACAGTGCTAGAAATGGAAGGAAGAAAACTTGTCTCTAATTAACATAATCTGCCAGTGTACCAATCTATAAGATTTTTTTACACAGTTTTTTGAGCTTTTGAGCTATCACAAGCAGCTGTTCTCCCCAAGGTGTTCAGTATCAATATTCTGTCTTCCTCAAAGCTAATGGGAGCAGAACTTCTGGTCTCTCCTTAGCCTTTTCAGTCTTTGATAGCTGAACGATCTGAGATGTCTAACCCAGTTTTTCCTCTAGAGAAAAACTATGACAGCAAGCCATTTTTTTGCCTGCTTTTTGAGAGTGTAGTGCAAACTAATAAGTGTGTGAAGCTAGAAATGGCAAAAGAAAAGAGGAATTAAAGATCACAGAAGCTGGAGGCAGATTTCAAAAGACTCTCGGAGTCTGTTGGAATCGCTCCTACGTCTTAGGGTGCCTCACTAACAGCAATGCTTATTTCTTTCTTTCTATGATAAGAAGGAAAGAAAAGCTCATTATGTGTGACAGAATCAGGTTCAAACAGTCAAAAAAATCTTAAAAGAATTGTGACTATTACAGACTGCATTATCTCTGCTGTAAGAGCAGAAAATGTATGTAGTGAGCTGGGGAGGCATTGGAGAATCACCATTCCATTATAACCAGTGAGTTTCAAACCCCTTCTCAGCAGTGAAGTAACCAGTGAATCATCCAGTTTATGCCTGTTACTCTGGTCTGTCTGTGTATTTGGTCTTGTCTGTATTTGCCTCCTCAGTTAAATAACAATGCAAGATTGGTGTTTTGAGGGTGGCTTAGTTTCAAAGATAAAGCTGTTCTTCATAGCTGTTGTTTTGCATTTAGTTGCCTGCTCTTAAAGGACGTAATGGAGTGATAGGTCTGGAACAGGTTGGCTGTCTTTGTATTTACAATGAAGTCAGCAAGTCTAATGGTATGTGTTTGTTTTGTTTTTTTTTAGGTCTGATTGGCTCAGTCTTTTCCATCCTACAGTTTTTCTCCTCTCCCCTCACTGGTGCAGTGTCAGACTGCTTGGGCAGAAGGCCTGTCATCTTGATGACAGTGGTATGTGTCTCATACTGATTTTAGAAGTGCTGTCTCAATATGCAGTTGAAGGCACTGTGGTCTTGTGGTTAGCACAGAGGACTGGGAAATTGAACATTCTAGGTCTGTTGGTTGTTGACTGCTTCTTGCCAAGTCACTTGGCCACACTTCCAAATGCAAGTGCTTAAACTGAGCTTTGCAGATACAGAATTGTACATAGAAGGCACCAAAATACCTACATGTTTCTGGGATTTTCCCAAATCCCTTTCCCATATGTACAGAAGTATGACTTCAGTTGCTTTATTTGCAAATGTAGGCTTAATCCATGTATATTTTAATTCCCCAAGTGACTAAGGAGATCTGATCACTTCATGACCTATTTCACAGAGCCAGCAGATTGTTGGTTAGGAAGTGCTATATAGCACTATAAGATCTGTTTCTAATGATCAAGAATATTCTCCGAAACGTTTTCTCTGTTCCTGGTC
This sequence comes from Mesitornis unicolor, assembly GCF_000695765.1. Classification (NCBI taxonomy): domain Eukaryota; kingdom Metazoa; phylum Chordata; class Aves; order Mesitornithiformes; family Mesitornithidae; genus Mesitornis; species Mesitornis unicolor. The sequence goes on along the minus strand of NW_010192928.1, from coordinate 79,027 downwards.
TGGTGTTCTAATTACAGAAACAGTGCAGAGCAAGTGTGTACATACATGGAGGAACTTGGCAGCAAATTATATACAAATCCCTCTATCCTGTAGGCTTGTGGAGAGTCAATTAAACATGTGTACTTATGTTTGATTATGAAATTTAATGGCTAGAACTGTGAATTCTTATTTTGAAAACAGAATTTTCTTGAAGTTGGAAACAAGTGGAGCAGGATGTACAAAAATGGTTTTGTGCGCAGGACTGGTTTTGCTCCTTCTGAACTTTCTTTGCTCTTCTGATTTTATTAGTAATCTCACATCTATGTGAAGTTTACATGAATTTGTTTCTACTTCTTATATGTCACTGTCCAGAACATAGTGCAGGATCAGTGTGTTCAGACACTTCTGTTACATGGGTTTTGAGGCAGCTGTTGAAAACAAACAAAAAATGAAATGTTTAGCTGGGAAATATGCAGAAATTTTACCAACTCTGCTCTGCTTTATAAAGAACCCTTTCTTGCTTCTGCAGATAGGTTTGATAACATCATACGCACTATGGGCTGCCTCTAGGACTTTTGGCGTTTTTCTTCTCTCCAGGATCATAGGTGGAATAAGCAAAGGGAATGTCAGCCTCTCCACAGCTATAATTGCCGACTTGAACTCTGCAAAAGCACGGAGCAAGGGCATGGTGAGTTAGTTACACATGTGGGGATTTGCTGGGTAACATTTAATTGATTTCAGGTGCTCAGATTGCCTTCCTCAGGTGTGTATTCATTGATCAAGTGAAAACATGACTTTATATCCTACTATATTGCTTCTGAAAAGATGCCAGATCATTTTGCTGGTAAGCTCTCAGACTTTATTTGTTTGATGACTTTTACCTACAAGTGAAACATAATTATGCCCTGGAGGTGGAAAAAGTACCTGTTTAAGTGTTGCAACTCTTAATCCTACCAATAACTGTAGTCCTTGTTACAGTAGCTTAGAAATCAAAAGGTCTTATGGCCCAGTTTTGGTAGCTGGAACCCAGTTATAGGACAACCCATTTTTCTCACCTTCCCAAAGCGTGGGAGTGCAGCAGCACTGTGCAGCACAGTGTGCCTCCTCTTGGCCTTGGATGCTGCACTGGCTTCAAGACCTGAGCTCAGCAGGTAGAGGTTGTGACATTTGCCTGACTGAGCAGCAAGTAGTATGAACAGCTGCCCTGTCCTCTTCCAGAAGGCAGTGGACCAGATTTGGAGGATAGAACAAGGGGTAACAGCACCAAGCTGTGCCAAGGGAGGTTCAGGTTAGAGATAAGGAGGAAGTTCTTTACTGAGAGGGTTGTCAGAGGCTGGAACAGGCTGCCCAGGGAGGTGGTGGAGTCACCATCCCTGGATGTATTTAAAGAGCGGGTAGACAAGGTACTTAGGGATATGGTTTAGGGGGTAGACAGGAACGGTTGGACGTGATGATCTCGGAGGTCTTTTCCAACCGAGCGATTCTGTGATTCTGTGAAAATACCCTGCAGGCTGAACTTGGATCTGACTTCTTACCAGTTAGATCTTTTATCTTCTAAAAACCTTGGGGGCCCAGATTTCTATTAACAGATTGTTATAAGCCACTATGTGGGACAGCTGCTTCTTGGGAGGGAAAAGCTTTAGATTTCACAGTTATAGCTAATGAATTTTCCAAGCAATTTATTATAGTCCTGGTGAGCCAAAACATATTTTTATTTATGGAGAGGTATAACCATAAAGCACTGGTAAATAAAATGGGTCAGGGCCTTTTTTTAGGACTTGAGAGCAAGTCACGTAGTACAGCATGGCTCGCATTCATATGGCTATACTCTCCTTTTCCAAAGCAGAGTAGGCATGTTCGTTCTGCTTTATGGTAAGAGACTAGCATCTGACTGATGCTGTTCCCAGACTCTGACAGGGCATTGCCTGGGAGAATGCTGCCTGGGCAGGCTGAAATAACACTGGAGACTGTGGTGACACCTAAGTGTGCCCTGGTCTTATTTAGTATAGTACTACAGGTATAGTCAAATAGACCTTGGAAAGCAGGAGGATCGTGTCCTGCAAAGATAGGAGTATGCAGCTTTGAATATCTGTCAAAGGAAATAAGCCAGATTCTGCACTGTTGTTTTCTGAAACAATCTCACTGAGGCTGGTGACTCAAATCAGTGCTATCACATCCAGTGTGTACAGATTCTACCTTTTTCTTATGTGCTGGTTTCACGGTGAGTTAATAAATTTTCTTTAGTACCTGCACTAAATTTAGGTTGTTCTGGGAAGCCTCTTAGCCTGTGTGCTCTATGAGACATAAATTCCTAAATGTAGAAATTGCCAAAGCATTTTAGAAGCTATAGACATTATTACGAATTCCTACCATGGCGCTGTGCTCCCTTCTCCAGTTTTACACTACGAAAGTTTATTCTATGGCTGAAGGATCTGCTGGCTGAGCAGTCCCTGAGGTGAGAATCATGATTTCCCTCCCCAACTTCCTTTCACGCATAACCATGTTGCAGTTTGTTCCTGCCACTTTCCTGACTAGACAGAAAATCAAATCAGTTATTTGCAAATAACAGTTTTTTCACACTTAGTGCTTGTTGCTCTGCATTCCCTACATCCTCAGGGTGGTTACATTTCGTATCTGGTTGGATTTCTTTAAGGTAAATGCCAAGAAGTCCACATTGTTTTAGAACTGAGCTACCTGAACAAACTGGTATCTAAAACTACATGTCTGTGTTCATTGTATCACTCCAGGCAATGATTGGTGTTGCTTTCTCCCTTGGTTTTACCCTGGGTCCCATGATCGGAGCTTACCTAGCCGTGCAGACAGAGAAAGGAGAAGTCTTCTATCTTCGTTCAGCATTGCTGGCGCTCATGTTTGCTGTGGCTGATTTAATTTTCATCTTCTTCCTGCTTCCGGAGACACTTCCCAAAGAAAAACGGGTAAATAGACTATCAATATGAAGATCTGTGTTTCTTGCAAAAACAGGATTTGAGAACTGTTAAAAGATTGGAAACAATGAAGAAAGTGCTGAGCCAGTTTATCAGGAATTTAGCTCATTCCTGAGACTAGGATTTCATATTATTATTTAGGCTGGTGTCAAAGTGGTTGCGTGATGGGCCCATCTCCTAGCCCAGTGTAGTGTGATAAAGTCTTTATAGCTATCATGTCTACTTAATTGCTGATTTTGGTGTGTTGGGTTTACATTTCTGAAAAGCTAATGGGAGCCTATGAGGAAGAGGGTAAATTTTAAACTGTGATCGCAGTTACGCCCTGGGGATGAATTTCAGCTAATCATAAGAGTAAATGCATCAGAGACTGGATTTTCGTTCATTTAGCCAGTATATGTTAGCAGCTTTTTTAACTATTATCTTGTCTTTGCTTGACTATTTTGAACATTCAAATAGCAAATGGCTGTTATCTCTGAGCTGTGCTCTTTTCCACTTATACAAAATATCTACATGTGCTAAAATTCAGTGACTGTTTGGATTTGTGGGGCCAAACGTTTAAGAACATTAAGATTTAATATTATGTGATCAGATGCTGCCCAAGATATGTCTGTTGGAGCAGCCTCCTTTGGTAGTGTGGGAGGGACTGAGTTCAGCCCTAGGTGAAGTGCTTGGATTGAGGCCTTCAGCTGGACTGGATCTTTCCTGTCATCCCTTGTTTCTAAGCAGCACGAAGCCGTTGAAGCGTGCTTGGTCTCTGGATACCAAACCCACGTGACACTGAGAATTGTTCAGGAAACTTTTGTCTGCAATGCTCCTGCCGGGGCAAAACTTTAGACTTTTCTGGACCTGTAATCTATACACAATTCTACCTTTGCTGTAGAGGGATAAATGGCTTCAGCACCTTTTAGGACTGTACAATGACTGAATATCTCCCTCCCCCTTTTATAAACATCTTGAGACTACTTCTGATAAGCTGGTCTGTGTTGACCAACATGACTGAATTTTGATAAGAAAATGAGTGCTCTGTCCCTGCTTTTTGGGGGTCTGTCTCTGTGCAGCAGTGGGTATTGTGTGAGGTGGATTAATAGGTGCCTCTTGGGGTCAGGTGCCAGTCATGCAAAGTACACAGGGTATTTGATTGCTTATGAGAGAGTCTGGCACTGGAGCTTCTTGTGATCGGTATCAGTGTTAGCGCTTTTGTGCTGTCTCCTTTCAGCCTGCATCTGGGCAGTGGCCCCATGTGATTTATATGTTCCTAGGGTAGTTGTAATTTCACTTATTAGGCTGCTCTGCGCTTTTCTTGGGTAATTCCTCATGCTTTCTGAGTGGGAGTGGAGCAGTTTTCTTGGCCCCTGGATGAAGAGGAAGGACAGGTATGTTGGCTGCCTTTCAGGAACTTGGCTGGGCCGAGCTCCAGCAGGTGCTACTGGAGTATAGGAGTGGATGCATTGTAAGGACAAAGCTGTAAAAAGAGGGGAAATGGTAATGATAACCAGTAGGAGGATGTGCCAGTGGGATCAGACATCTGTTTCCTTTAAATATGCTGTGTTCTCATGATATCCTTGTTTCTCTATGTCCTCTTTGTCACAGGAGAGAAGTACTTCACATTCATTTATGTTGCAATTAACTTGTAGAAAGGGAAACCTGGAGGGGGATGGGGAACAAGAATGAGTTTTAATCAAAAGAAACAGAATTTTTGCTAGCCTTCTTTCCCCTTTTTCAACTGTTCCACAAGTTCATTCAGCTGAAGACTGACCAAAGAACTGTACCTTTCACCTGTCAGAGACACTGGTCTTACGCGAGATGGCCAAAACAGCTCCTGCGTTGACCTGCGTGGGAGAAGAGAGGAATAGGAAAGTCTCCAGTGGAATCTGTCCCCTTTAAGAGCTTTTGAGTTAATTTGTAGCTAAGCTGGTCCTGGGCAAGGCTGCACAGGTGGAAGGCGGGTCTTACAACTTTTTTTTCTGGCATCCTGCTAATCGTGTAAGGACTGTGTAGGGCTGTGCAGCGTCGCCAGCAGACTTACAGAAAAATGAGGTTTTTGCTGTGTGCATACTAAACAGTGTCTGATTTGAAGGGTGTGGCTGGAGCTTGGAAGGCCCAGGCTCCATTCCTGATTTGGACTGTCTCTGTGCCTTCAAGATGTGTTACTCATTCTGTCTGTGTTAGAGGAAAACAGAGTAAACAAAGACACTGTGAAAGATATCTACCATTCAAGGTGACTTTTGGGGTGATCATGAAGTAAAATAGAGCAATTTTGGAATAATACATCACAAGCACAGAAATGAAATACAAGTCAGATGTTGCAGATTTTGAACCTGAGAAGAATCCAAACTCCATGCAGCTGGTGACATTGACTGAAATTGGCAGTGTATGCGTTGTCTTCTGGGAGTGGTGAGACACTTTTGTCAGCTTTAGGACAGTGATTTCGTTATCAATCAGCGGATGAAGTAACTTCTAGATTCTAGGGCAAAGATAGTAGAAATTAAAAGAAATTTACATGCACTCACACATGTATGAAAAAAAATCTTATACATACATGTCCATTTCATCAAACCCTTAACATTTTAAACATATACATACATAATGTATATCCTCCAGAACAAACTAAAATCAGCCTTGTAGTACAAAGCAGCTTGGCACCGTGTCTGACATGGATAATAATTCAAATCAGGTACAGACTGCAGGTTTTTTTATTACTGGCAAACATGCTTGAAGAGAGCTGCTTGTTACCAGATTCTCTATGCTGCCGTACAAACACCATCATGCCAACAAATGCAGGAACTGAAGATTGCTGCAAGCCAGCTTCAGGAAATCCTCTTACAGACCTCTTAAAAGCATGAGGAAACTTCTTCTTGGGAGTGTCTGTTTACTCTCTGCAATATGTGCAGCAGAAAGGGAGATCAATATCCCAGTTTGTTCTGTGTGAATCAGCAGCTTTATGGCTGTATACAAAACCAGGCTGGTATATTGAACTGGTTGCTGTTGCGAGACTAATGGGCTCCAGAGCTCTGACTATCAAAACAAGGCAGGGGTCATGTTAATACCATATTCAAGGTTGATGGGTTTACAGCTTTATTAAATCCAGTCCATATGAGTCCTCAGGTCATGCACTGAGATTAAGTTCCACTGATAATTTGACCTTTAATCTCTGCCCTGAAGGGGATAATAGCTCCCTCCCTCTCTAACTGGGAGGAGGTGGAATCTGATCAGATAAAGTCTGTGCAATGCTTTGAAGATATGAAATATTAAGTGTGATTTTTTGAGTATGTCTTATCTCTTCCTGTGACTGTCATGTAAAGTGACAGTCTAAATTCTCCTACTTTAAAAGGAATTGTTTTCTTAAGAATTTAGACACTGCGTCTACTGTAGTATTTTCTTTAATTTTCTATACCTTTGAATAAAAAATAAATTAAAAAATTCAGTTCCCTATAGATTAAAGAATAAGCATCTCCTAAACTGCAGTTGATAAAGAACAGGGAGAACGCCACCAGATGCATAATAAGGTTGAGATGTACAGAGTACAGGCACCAGAAATGCTACAAAATAAATATTCCTCTGCAAAAAACCACACGATGTGGCTGGGCAGAATGTCTCTAGAAATGTCTCTCAAATCTCCCCAGAGAATCTCTCTGAAAATTATATTTTCCTTTTCTTCCCCAGGAGGTGTCACTGGCTGTCTGAAAGAACAGCCAGTACCAGAGCAGACCGTTATTTGGTGTGCTGTGCATACTGATCTCAGACCTGTAGTACACAAGCAAATCCCCAGCTCCCCATGAGCTTGCAGGCAGATGTGCCATTATTTTCTCAGTAAATGTTCATTGGACGTGAGGGATGATGCAAAAAGTGAACCAAATAAAGCCACCTTCAAGGCTGTGGAGAATGAGCCTCTTCTGCTTTTTAAGAACCCGGAGAGAATCTGTTTTCTGTCCTCAGTGAAAGCTCCTGTCAGTGCTCTACCTTCTGGTTACCTTCTGGAGCCAGATTTGTGATCAGAAAGTCAGTGGCATGTTTCTGGTACTCACCAAACCCCAATGCCAGTTACCTTGTTTCATCTCGGATAATTTGTGTAGGTGCAGAAGCACGTTTGTCTGTTACTGTCAATTCCTTGCAGTAGTTATTACATCAGGTTTTAAATAAACCTCTCTTTGATCAGGTCTCTTCTGTGACGTCTGGGTTTCAGGCAGCAGTTGACTTGCTCAGTCCTTTGGCTTTATTTCAGTTCTCTGCAGTCACTCGAGGAAAGGAATCCCCTTCAGAGAAGAGTAAGTGTTACATGGCTTTTTATATTAATATTGCTTGTCTTTTTGTATACAGAGGTGCTTTCTAAGTAAAAACTTTACTCAAACCATTCCAGAAGCAGCACTCTGTTCACTCATTTAAAACCCACTTTACTAACTTAGGGACAGGGAATTGCAAGTTCCCTTGGATGCTGGCCCTCCTATTCCCAAAAGAAGGTTTTAGAGATTAGTCTTTGAAGATTTCTGACTTGCTTTTTCTTCAGGCACTGGCTGCAGCATGGGGTATGCTGCAGTAGGTGAAGTGATTTTAAAAGATAGATCAAGGCATAAGTAAGGGAGATGTGAGTTTGCTTATCCAAACTGCAAGCCAGGAAACTTCAATCTGGAATTTTATTTCTCAGTTTAAACCTTGGAGATGTTGGATTTGAGCTGGCCGTTTCTCTGTGTGAACTTACTTTATGCTATAGAAAAGAAATCGGTGTTTGCTAGGTCTACCAACTTTTCATTCAGTCCTCCTTGCTGCAGCATCAGGAACAGAGTAATATTTCCCCCTTCAGAGAAAACCTGTTAAACCCTGCGTTGGCAGAAAACCAAGTAAGGTTTTCTGTCACAGACCATTTGTAGCTTGGAAAAAGGGATCCTATGCTTCAGCCAGTATCGTCCTGAGATGGCATCAAGGTATCAAGTGGAATGCAGGTATTGATTAAAAATAAAGAAAGAAATCCCAGTGTGGGTGGGAGTGTCAGAGTGAGGCAGAGGGCCTGGATTGGGTGAGCGAGGCCAGGGTGACCCAGAGAGAGGTGAGTCTTTTTGGCTCTCTTCCCCTCCTAAGAAGGAAGGTAGTGGGCAGAAGTCGTTCTGTGGCATGTCTTGCATGGACATTTAAAATGAGTGTCCGAGGTGAGAACTTTTCCCTGTTCAGTTGATAAATGTTGCTCTACTGTTGTTGTTACATTCTCAAACTATGCTTGAAAAACACCACTGTATTTCTCTTTTTTTTTCCCCTTGGTGTGTGTTTGTTTGGTTTTTGTTTGTTTAGATCGTCAGAATCTCAAAGTCTTGGGCCTGGCTTATTTCCTGTACCTCTTCCTGTTTTCCGGCTTGGAGTATACACTGAGTTTTCTCACTCACCAGAGATTCCAGTTTAGCAGGGATAGCACACTTAGAAGGTAAATGTTGTGTACTTTGGGATATTTTCCAAAATCTTGATTTAAGGTCTCTTCATTTATTTTCAAGAGAGGCTTTCTGAGCTTAGTAAAAACACTTAGAAAGCAACCACTGTGTGCAGTGATACTTGGGCTTTGTCGGAAGAATTTATGAACATACATGCACCCTGTCCATCATGAAAGGGAATATTCATTGAATCTACAACTTCTAAGAACTAGAGAAAAATCAGTACACAAGATTAAATTAAAGCTATGAAACATATAGCTTGGCTAGTTGTATTGATGATAATAAAAACTTTTCTCTTCTAGCCCAGATGCTCTTCTTCAGTATCAGGACAAATCTTGAAGCTCAGAGAAGGCAGAGGATGGAGGGAGAGCTGTTGATTATATTTGCTTGTCAGAGCTCTGCATCGCATACGGTGTACAGTCATTACATCAGAGCGTTTGATTTCCTCTAGTCCAACGCTAGAGAAGAAAGAGAACAGAATCCACTGACAGCAGCTCAGCTTGAAATACTTTTCCTGCTGGCTCATAGGAAGGTTTCCAGCCAGGAACGTGATCTTGCAGCTTGATTCTTTATGTGTGTCCTTCCCTTTAAGTAATTCTCAAGGGTTTGCCTCATCTTTCCCTGTCTGTCTTTCATTACAGTTTGTGGCTTTACTAACGTGTGTGCTGCAAGGAAAGGTTTTCTTGCTTTGAGATTGCTTCTGCACAGCCCTTTCAGGATAGCCATGTAGTGAGGTACACAGCTTTATGCCGACAGTACAGGCTGTGTGACAAACAGACTTGTTATGGAGGTGAGACCTTTTAGTTGAAGTATCCACATAGCTTAGTAGATCAGAGAGGTGAAAGGGAAATTCAAATAAATATTTAAGGTGGCGGGAGTGATGTTGCAAGCTTCCTGGTGCAGTATGTGATCACCACCATGCCAGTGCCCGTGTTGTGCCTTGGTGACCTTAATCAAACTCTGCATGACTGGTGGCAGTGGTTGTGAGAAAGCAAAACACTTGTTCCGTGGAAACCAACAACTCCTGTGCACATGGCACAGACTTCCATGGCACAAGGTAATGAATGTGTTGACTCTTCATGGTCACCCTAGAAACAACTGAACTAGACCACAGCGGTCTAGAGATGGTGGTGGCATTTGCCAGCAGCTGTCTCATCTCCCTGTAAGATCTCGGAGGTTTATCTTCTTGCTGTCTGCCTGCCACGGAAACTTATGCCGGAGTATTAAGAACTTTGCATCACTCTTGTGAGCACCAAAAAGCATTTTCTCTCTCTGGTTCAGGAAAGGGTCTGGACTGAACCTGTGAATCCCAGGATGGAATACTCTGTGCGTGACCATCATCTGTGTTTTTTGCCTCCCTTCTAGCATGCAGCAGGGCAAGATGTTTTTCTTTATTGGAATAACAATGGCCGTGATCCAGGGAGGCTATGCTCGCCGAATCAAGCCAGGAAATGAAATCAGAGCTGTAAAAAGGGTAAAAAAATACATTTTTTCTTTTTCTTTCCCGCCTCAAATCTGGTATCTTAATTTTCAATCTGAAGTGTAATGCGAGTCCTGTTTAACATCTTTATCAATGATCTGCATGAGGGGATTGAGTGGTCCCTCAGCAAGTTTGCAGATGACACTAAGTTGAGAGGGAGTGTTGATCTGCCTGAGGGTAGGAAGGCTCTGCGGAGGGACCTGGATAGGCTGGATCAATGGGCTGAGGCCAACTGTATGAGCTTCAACAAGGCCAAGTGCCGGGTCCTGCACTTCAGTCGCAGTAACCCCATGCAGCGCTACAGGCTTGGGGACGAGTGGCTGGAAAGCTGCCATGCAGAAAAGGACCTGGGGGTGTTGGTGGACAGCAGGATGACCATGAGCCAGCAATGTGTCCTTGTGGGCAAGAAGGCCAATGGCATCCTGGGGTGTATCAGAAGGGAGTGGTTGTAGGTCGAGAGAGGTTCTCCTTCCCCTCTACTCTGCCCTGGTGAGACCGCATCTGGAATATTGTGTTCAGTTCTGGGCTCCTCAGTTCAAGTAGGACAGGGAATGGCTTGAAAGAGTCCAGCGCAGAGCCACAAAGATGATGGACGGAGTGGAGCATCTCTCTGATGAGGACCGGCTGAGGGAGCTGGGTCTCTTTAGCTTGGAGAAGAGGAGACTGAGGGGTGACCTCATTCACGTTTACGAATTTGTAAAGGACGAGTGTCAGGAGGAAGGAGCCAGGCTCTTCTCAGTGATAGCCAATGACAGGACAAGGGGCAGTGGGAGCAAGCTGGAGCAAGAAACAACGAGAACAACAAGGAAAAGCTTTTTCACTGTGAGGGTGCCAGAGTGTGGCCCAGGCTGCCCAGAGAGGTTGTGGAGTCTCCTTCTCTGGAGACATTCAAAACCCGCCTGGACGCATTCCTGTGTGACCTGGTCTGGGTGATCCTGCTCTGGCAGGGGGGTTGGACTGGATGATCTTTCAAGGTCCCTTCCAGCTCCTGAGATTCTGTGATTCTGTGAAAGATGTTGGAGGCTATAACCGTACTTGTCAAATCAAAAGAAATTTCTATTTCGTTACTCCAGCTAAATGACTTCTCAAGACCCTGGTTGTTGGGCACTCATCAGTCTAACTAAACTTTGGAACATTAGAGCAATTTCTTACCATATCAGCTACAATGTTATTGAAAATTTGAGTTCTTCATATATAACTGCAGTAGGGAATGAGAACAGAGTGCAAGTTAGGTAAAGTGCTGTGAAGAGTATGCCTTGTTTCAGTGATTTCTCTTGCAGTGCAGACATTGGAACTACTAAAGCTGCTTCAGAGCTGATCTCTGACTCTTTCTGGCAAATTATTTTTAGGAACATCATCAATCCAGCCATCATTATGCTTGACAAGCCTTCCCTAGAGTATATTTCACTGGTGGGCAGGGGCAAATAGATTCTTCCTCCAATCTTTGGTTTGTGATCATTGGTATTACATGTAACAGTAGCATGTACCAGTGTTCAGACCAAAGCTTTGCTGGCAGAAGTGTGCATTTCTTTGTTTTGCTTGCCTCTTTGTCATAGATGCTGCTGCTGCTGCTGTACTGGGCTGGCAAGGAACAGTTCCCTGCAGCTCATACAGCTGTGGGACAAGTAGATTATGTCTTGTCATTTACATTTGCACGTGGAACTGAACAAAGCAGGTTTCGAAGGTTTCTGAACTTTTCTTGGCTGCTTGGCAATAGGTATGATCGGACTGTTAAAGCCTCCATCAGTCTATTATACATTATTTTGAGGCCGCTGTGATTTCAAGGGTGGCAGGGTAAAAAAGATTCCCAAACTGCACTGCATTCCAGTGAATTGACTCAGCTTTATTCTTACAGCTATTTCTGCTGGTGAAACCACCTCCACCCTGCTCCCTGGCAGGCAAAAGTTGGTTGTGTCATACAGAAAGCAGTGAAAACTCACACTGCTGTGTTAGTGTCGCTTTATCCCCTGCATCAGCCTCCTCCACGTGCTCTGCCAGCCTGCAGTGTTTGCTGTTGCTGCATTGCAGGATGTGCAGACTGTGCTTTGCCCCACTAATTCTTACACTCCTTCCTCTTTCTGGCACTGAGTGCAGTGACGCAAAGAACTCACTGGGTCGAGTTGGTGTGGGCTGGTCACTGCTCACAAACACCCGTGTGCGCTGTGCAGAAACTTGCTGGCCCCAGGGCGCTCATTCTGTGGCTTGAGTGGCTTTTGTGGGAGCTTCCCCTTTCACTGAAGTTACTCTGGCAGTTTGTTGGTGAATCTGTGGCCTCTCAGCACAGTGGTTACAGGAGCTCATTTATAACTGAACCTTCAAAATGAGCTGTTTGACGGGAGTGAATGCCCTCTTTTGTGAAACACGCAGCAGATCTTAACTGATCTGTCATTTCTGCAGAAGCTCTGTATGGTCAGGAGAGATCGCAGGGCAACTGATGTCCAGGCCCTTGGAGGAGATGAGGAAGGTTTCTTCCTTTGGAGTTTGAATTTCAGATGCCAGCCCCCCCATATTTTTCCTTCTTAGCTCCAGAAATAAGGGTTTGATGTAGTCCTTAAAATCAGGCACTACTGCTGAGAGCAAGCAGAGGAGCTGTAGTCCTGTTGCACACAAGCTTTATGGTCTCTTGTGCCAGCTGAGGACATGAGGAGTTTAAGCTAGATTTCTGTCCAGTTCAACACAGAACAAGAGCAAAAGGCCACCAAAACCCAGTAGATTGTGTGAGAGAGCGAGCTCTGCGGAAATCCATTTTTCCTCAGCTGTGGGAAATGGCTGATGGGATAAGGCCAGCAGCTTGTGTTACAGCTGACTCCAGCCTGCAGGTGGTCTGCAAGCCTGTGACAGAGAGAGAACAGGAAAATAACTTGTGCTGATGTGTGGCCATCCAGGTGGATTTGAACTGTGCTTGGGAAGAAAGGGCTTCCAGCGTCTCACTTCAGTGTAGTCCCATCGGTGGAAGGGAACTGGCAGGACACCTCGAATTAGGCTTTAACAAGTCAGGCTTGAATGTAACCGTGTGACTCATTCATTTTGCAGGCTATTATGTTGCTGATTCCAGCTTTCTTCCTAATTGGATGGGCTGCAAATGTGACCATGCTGAGCGTTGGACTGTTGCTGTACTCTTTTGGTGAGCTATTCAAAAATGCACTGAAAGCTAAGCACAAATAATTTTTCTTCATATATTTATTCACCCCACTTTAAAAGATGCATTTCTAATTTCAATCTGTAAGTAACAGAAAGTTGACATTTCTGTTTATGAAGTATGGAAGAAATAGTGTCTGGGTTTTTTCCGGTGCTGTTTGTATCACAGGAAGTTGCTGTGGTGATATTTGGAAGCATCCCTGGTGCTCCTCTTGTCTTCTCCCACTGGGGAGCTCTCGAGAGTGGGGGGGTTTTTCCCCCACCTCCCATCTGACCTAGCAGCAAAATATTCACTGAATAGCCCAGCTCGGGAAAAGAAGGGAGGCAGCAGGTCTTTGTATTGCTGTGGTGGCTGCATAATTTCTTAGGCAACAGGCTGAGGAGAGCTGCACGCTCCGAAGGCTGAGCCAGAGGTGAGGGGAAATCAGCGATTCCAGGGCTATGTGGGCTGGGCACCACTCTGCTCCCCTGCACTGCAAGCTGCTGGCTCAGGGAGGGAGCAGAGCTGCACCCATTGCTTTTGGTAAGTGCAGATGGCTTTCAAAGATGTTTAAGTAAGTGTCTACCTAAATAATACTCTGTCAGTTTAAGCTGTTATTCAGGGAAACAACTATGAATAAAGTTGGATTCATCTACTGAAGTGCCTGCCTGAGAAGAGAGTTCAGCTATTCCCAATGCTGCTAACTATTGTTAAGAAGCTTCAAATATGACTAATTATGAAAGTAGGAGACTTCTCTTTTGCATGATACAGGTTGATTTAAAAGTGAACTGTGAACCACAGAATGCATCTCTTTAGTAGCTTGCTTGTATAGGGACAGCTGTGCATTTGACAGTTTCAAAATCTACATCTGAGCTACAGATTAACCTGGTTTTGAAAGCCCACTCGGTGAGGAGGGGTGAGAGGAGGTGTTAATTTTGTCTAACTGACCTTCTAAGGTATGAGCCTCATCTTCCTGGGCTCCAGACGTGTGCAGAAGACCCCAGTTAAGCCAGCTAGAAATGCCTTTGGAGTGCCCTCTTTTCCCCCCCTTTTCCTCCCTTTGCCCCAGGATTTAGGGGGCCTGCAGTTAAGGGAAGGTGTCTGTCATT
>NW_010192928.1:35720-64951 GCF_000695765.1 Mesitornis unicolor | reverse complement strand
GCTCTCCAGTGTCCTTCCCAGAAAAGATTCTACTTTGTATGCTTGAAGCGCTTCCTTCCTGGCAGAAAAGGCCCCTATTACAGTAAGAGGGCAGAGATTGCTGAACAGCTCTTGGCTCTTGTGTCCCAGAATTTTGTAATTTCTTCTTCTTGGAATTGACTGTCCTTTTTCCCAAGACAACGTAGCTGCCTCTTTCATCCATGAGTATGGTAAAGCTGTGTGCATGGGGACAGTGTGATTCTGTGTACAGCCACCTCATTGCCCGTTTGAAATACAAGTGATTCCCTTTCCCTGCTCCACCCGACAAGACCACAGCAATGTAGAAAACCACCAGTTCCCTGATCTGACCCATCCGCCCCTTTCCTGTGGGCTCACAGAGTGAGGGACATTAACGTGAAACATCTGCTTAGAGTGCTCGTGGCTCTGGGCTCTTCGTGCAGGTTGGCTCTGGGGGGGCTGTTTTCATTATCGAACTGGATTAAACCTGGTGATTCACTGTTGGTGCAGTGCCCCAGAGCTCAGCATATTTCTCTGCAGTAGTAATGAGTTTGGGCCACGTGTTTTTCACTGTTGTTCTCATAACTGTTTTGAGGTCTCTGCTGCTCACTGACAGTCTCTTCTGTGGATTTTTCCAGCTGCGGCCATTGTTATCCCATGTTTGTCAGCAGTGGTGTCAGGCTATGGTAAGTGTCCTTCCTGCTCTGCGTGGCAGCCTTTGGCCTCGTAACTGACCTTGGTGTGGACTTGGCTCAAACACAGAACTGACCTCAGGCTTAGTGATGCATCAACAGCAGTGCTCGTGTCTTGGGTCCACCTGAGATCCACGTGTTGGACCAGTGACTCTGGCTGCTGCTTGGCTTTACAAAAGGCCTCTTTCCCCCCCAGGTGCACTCACAAAGCAAGCACAAATGTGCGTTACAGCAAACTGCTCCTCCACAGTCTGTGTGTGTAACTCTGAAGCGATAACCACAGCTGCAGGAGGGAGGCTAAAGCCTAGAAAAGAGCCCTTCCCGGTCACTTGTACACTGCGTGGTCAGTACAGCCAGCGATCCCTGACTGCAGTTACCCCTCAACCGCACTGTGCTTTGCTGCAGGGAGGCAAACCAGCTGTGTGACATGGGAGGTGCTGCAGCCTTCAGCTCCTTCCCTTCTATGAATGTCCTGCACAGAAGGGAGCTAAGTCAGTCAGGCTGCTGAGGATAGGACAATATCCTGACCCTGGAAAATGCAGAAACATCCTGCAAGGGAGCACAGGAAAAAAACCAAACTGCCATGTGCCTGTTTCTGAAAACCATCAGCATTCCATAATGTAGAGCTTCAGTGCTAACCAACAGCAGGGACCAAGTGAGCACCAGTCTCACACTTGAGTTTTGTGCTGTGTAACAGAGCTTGTTACAGCTTATTTCTGGTTATGATTAAAAAGATGGGGAACGACAGGCAAAGAATTAAGATCGTGGGCAAAGGCCGCAAACAGCACTGAGCCAGGAATGGCCTGGCTGCCATTGCTGCCAGCAGTAAAATGATTTCTTTCTGATTCCTTAGAGAATACTTTCTACTAAAACCTTCTGGGTGTGTGGTACTGGTTGCTACGTAACCTTGTAAGGCGGCTGTAGCTGTGTTGCCATCCGTGGATGACGTGGCTCCTTCTTTAGCTTTGGTTTCGGTGGTTGCCAGCACTACAGTGCTTGCTGAGGCAAGAAAAAAAAAAGTAAGGCTTTGCTCATTGATGTCATATGGATGTTGCTCTTACTTAACCTGCATCCATGTGGCTGTAGTTGCTGTACACCTGTGCCTCCTCAGCAAAGCTGCTGTACTGTGTAAAGCTGGTTTTGTTCAGGGTGGGTGGGCGCACTGCAAGTTGTCCATGAACAAGCCCTGGTGTTTTTCCAGTGAAGCAGTCGTCTTGATCCTGGTGGAGGGGAAGCAAATGCAGCTTGGGCAGTGAGGGTGACATGAAAGGAGGGGGAGCTGCAGGTGGGGGATACCTCCAGAAGAACAAGGCTCCATGGACTACAGCAGTGCCATCTCCTGCGCCCTTTCCCTGCCCCAAGTAAAACCTCCACACTGATAACAGGTCTCTGCTTGTGCAGGCTCTGCCAGCCAGAAGGGCCGAGTCATGGGGATCCTGCGGAGCCTGGGTGCCCTCGCCAGAGCCCTGGGACCAATCCTGTCAGCCACAGGTGAGTGCAGCCCCGTGCTCCTTCCTGCCTTTGTCTTCATACAGCATCACACTGGGCCCCCACAGCCTGGGTGGGGCTGAAGGAAAAGGGGAATGGGAGGATCAGCACCACTCTGAGCCACAAAGTTGTCTCTGCAGAAATGGGTACCCCTGAGAGTTGCAGCCCTTATTAGCACCAGTGGAAGCCTTGTGAATGAGTTTTAAAAGTTCATATAAGCAGAGATAAACTAGCCAAAAGGTATTGCCCAACTCTCTAAACATGCCAGCAACAGCATCAAACTAACCAGCCCTGGGTGCAGCTGTGTAGGCAGAGGAGCACCAAGAGGTCCTGGCCCTAGGCTACAGGGGGACACAGAAGCTGACCAGGAACCCTTGTCCTTGCTGGGCTTATTTTTTTTAGCCACATTAGCAAGTACCCCCTGCACAGGGTTCAGTTCCTGTAAAGGCACAGAACACAGAGAAGCAGCCACGGCATCAGTTCAGAGCTGAACTCAGACCCAATGCTAAGCTTGAGCAAAGCCAGGCCCCGTTTCCTAGGGATTGGCTCCCCGAGTGTTTCACATAAGGAGATGGATACCAGCAGTGAGACCTTCAGCACCAGGAGCTGCCATGGAGGAGGTGCTGGGGCAGAGTAGTTGCCTTATGGCTAAAGCTGACTGCATGAATAGGAACTTCCCTATGAATAGCCTATTTAAAATAATCACTTTTAACATGCTCATTCCTCGAAAGAGAACCAGCACTGCTAGTAGCTGCCTCCTCCTCCTCATAACTTGTGTGCCAGCAAGGATGTGCAATGGAAGATGAGTAGTTCTGTGCTCTCCAGTTGTGAGCTGTAGAGAGCAGCAGCTTTGAGGGGCAGATTACATTGGTGCAAGGACACAAATCATAACCAGCTCGGTCTTGTTTCCTTTGCAGTTTACTGGCTGGCAGGGGCAGAGGTTTGCTTCACACTTTGTGGAGGTTTGTTCCTCATCCCCTTTGTTTTACTTGGTTCTGTGAGACAGCAGAGAAAGGAGGAGTAGGGAGCAACCACAGAACCATCACTGGCTGCTGGGGACCTCTACGCACCTGGCCCTGGGCACCTGGCTCTGCTGATCAAAGAGGAAGAGGAGGATTTTGATCTTCTGGATGGAGATAAGCAATGAATGTTTGCAGCAACAAGAGATTTTGAGTTTCTTATTGCCCTCCACAAGCAGTTCTCTTTGTTGGCCTCCACAAGCAGCTTGGCTATTTTTGCAAATAGAAAACAAACCAAAAAAAACCAACCGAAGTGAGTAAAACATGAAGATCATCAGACAGCAGAGACCAGCACGACAGCAACACAGCCCAGTGCAGCCCCTGTCCACCATCGGGTGATGCTGAACCCTGCAGCATGGTGCACAGCACTCTCCTCTGCTCCTCTCCCTCCCTCACCAGCACAAAGCTGCTGCCCGAAGCCGCTGCAAATGTGACTGCGGTGTCTGCTTTCAGGCAGCAGAGAACAGCTCCACAGGGCAGCTCCATCAGGAGCTACACAATTGTCACCAGATCTGCACCACATCAGTGGACCTGGTAAAAGCTGCACCAACGCCTTAAACTACGACCACCAGAAGCAAAAGCAAGAAGCACAGCACAGGCTTCCTGAGCCTGACTGATACTTGGCACAGGTGGACTGGTTTTAAAATACAATTAAATTTTTATATTTCTAATACTGTGTGATGTTTTTTGGTGACCAAGCACTGTTCGTTTTGCATTACAAATAAACTGTTACATTGTCTGCCCATCCAGTTACTGACAGTTCAGATGTTACTGATGGCTGCTTGGCTGAGCTGAAATGGGGTCCAGAACTGTACCCAGGGCACCTCGGGCCTCTTGGAGGGAGCCAAGCCAGGGTAGGGTGGCAAGACCAGTGGGGGAAGGACCCCTGCACCAGCTCCTGCTGCTGCTCAGCTGGGAAGGAAGCCCTACAGTAACCAACTTGAGCATTCACTGAGAACACCTTAAATCAATCATTAATCAACTCATTAAACATTGAAAGAAAGTAGAATTAAATTCAACAGGTTACAGCTGTAGAATTTAAACTGTACAAGCTGTAGAATAAAATTGTGCAAGTTTTGAAAGCAAAGCAGGAAAAGACTTTTTTTTTTAAAGAGTTTTATTTGTGAGTAGAACTTAATGATACAAGAAAAAGAAAAATACAGGACTTTATTCTGCCCCAGAGTGTGTAACCATACCATACATGACTACATTTCATATTGTAATACAAAGAATTAAAAGAACAAACTACAAAATTAGAAATTAAGAGTCATTGCATATGTGGTCAAGATAAATGGAGGGACTCCATTAAAGAACTGAAACATAGAGCAATTAGTCATTTAGTTACGACCCTGCGATAAAACACAATTTAGCAAAATAAGTGTAGTATGTATGCTTCCTAGTGTACAGAGGACATACAAGGTTAAAGTAGAAGCTGAAAGCCATTCGTGCCATGCAGTCCTGACTGACCTCTGCCGCTCAGGGGCCTCCTGCACAGAGCTTTGCGCTCCTCAAGAGGGGACATCGCTGTCTCCTGTCACCACCCCCAAACCTCTCCTCTCGTCTGCAGCCTCACAGCTCTCCTCCTCCTTCAGCTGGTTCCCCCTCAGCGCCTGGCCCAGCCCGAGGCACCACAGCACCCCCAGCCCCACGCAGGCCTCGTCCTCCAGAGCTGTCTCCAGCCGCTCCTCCCACCTTCCACCCGATGCTTTCTGCTGCATGAAAGTAAGGCATTAGTTTTCTGCTATTTTACCAACTGCGATGTTTAATGTTGTCCTAAAAGGTTACATCCCTATCCTGTTTTGTGACAGACGCTTACTGTGAGTCAGTGTTTCCCTCTCCCACATGGGTGTCGATGCTTTCTGCCGTGAACACCGGGAACGCTAAAACACTACAAACCAGAAAGGGTCCCAGCCTTCCCCACTTCTGGCTGGGGAAATTACACACCATGCCTGGAGGATTCCTGCAAGCTTCACCTACCTGATCTTCAACTACTGGTACAAGGATTAGTGATAGACAGAAGCACGGCAGTAACTGGAAATAGTGAGTGCAGTGGTGAAAGTGATTTTCTTTACCATGCTACATATTAAACATTTAGAGCAAACTGTGCAAATACACCATTAAGGGTACTTGGGATTTCTGTACTTTACTGCTGGCAACAACAACAACAACAAAAGAAAAATGAAAAGAAATGCCAGTTTTTGTAAGTTAAAATAATTAATATAAAAAGGTTCAATATTCAGTGTAATGCATTTACATTTTTATCATGGGAAGGAACAAAAACAAAAGGCCAGAAACAGGGCTTATGTGCAGCCTATTTGCACGGGCACCCAAGGGACTTTTAAGAGGGTGAAAAAGCCCTGTGCTAAATACTTTTAATACAGTTACTTTTCAACCTTTTCTAGCAGCCAAATTCCCCTGTGTCTGATTCTTAGGGAGGCAAGACTGAAAGACAGATTTCCCTTAAACTGTATTCACTAGGAAAAGAAAAAAAGATTGGGCTCTTTCAACGCACAACATGAGCAGAACACACCACAGTTATTTCAGTCCTAGACAAAGATGACTTCAAGTGCCAGTTACAGAACAGAACAAAGTGAAAACCACCTTCATTTTGTCACAACAGAGGAGAAAGAGGAAGGATGGGCAGCCGAAAGCTTGCCTGAAACATGGTCTGTAATCACAAGCTTGCAGAGTTTACCTGTCAGTTCCAGAACACATCTCCCTTGAAAACACCACTGCAAAAGCATCCTCTCTACAAGTCAGCATTTAAGAGAAAATTCACTTGTGCCTCGGAACAGAACATTGGAAAAGAACACTTCTTGTGGTAAGCAATGCGTGCTGCATTTTTAATTGTGGGGGTTTTTTTTATTCTTTAGTAAAGCAGCGCAGGCTTTAAATTAAAAATAGTGATTCAACACCTTTCATGTAGAAGTCATTGATATTTGATTACAAATTAGGGATCAGATCTGTGGCAGCTGCTGAAAGCACAGGATTAGCACCTTTTTGGACATTAGTTTCTGGTTATAACCTTAAACAATCAAGCCATAACTTGAGGGGCTGGTTGGATTACTTGCTGCATTCATTTACATAGTAAGACAAAACACTCAGTACGATCTGGTACATTCTAGTGGTTAATGGATTTTAAAATATGACAGTGTTTCTGCAGTGTGTTTGGCCTTTAGGAGTCACTCTTCTTTTTGCTCTTCTTCAGGAAGGAAGGAGTGCGAAACTTCTTTTTCTTTTTCGATGGGGACTTCCCTGGGGATTCGTCACTACCTGCATCCGCCACCGTCCCCTCCTCCGCCGTCGGTGTCACTGGCTCTTCAGCTGCTTGGGACTGGGGCTCCTTGTTTTCCACTGCAGGTGGTTCCGTTTGGCTTTTGGGCACATCTTCATCGCATCTCCCTTCCTCCTTTCCTAAGGGAGGGAAGCTGAGTGCTTCTGAAGGCTCATCAGGGGTGAGATCTGGGAGAGTTTGCTTGAAAGTTGCAGCGTCACTGTCATCTCTGTAAGTCTGCTCCTGCTGTGTCTCTAGTGGACGGACAGACAACCGCACAGTTAGTGTGTATAAGTGTCCCCAGGACAGAGAGCCAAGCAAGGTGAGGGTGGGCGCTCGTTATAAAAAAAACACTAATAAATTTACTTTGCGTAAAAGCCTTTGCAATAGGTCTGTTCTCGTCTAGCTTTGGGCACAGAGAAAAATCAGCTATTCAAAAGTTTTGTTTATTTTTAAGCTTTTTACCACAGAACAGATACAGCTGAACTCCATCATGGGAGTAAACCAGCAAGAAATTTTTCACATTTTTCATTTAGTACAGTGAGCAGGAATTAAACCTACGGTTTCCATTGGTATTGAAGAAAGTGTCATGAAATTGTGTATCTTGGTTCTTTTACTTTTGGTGGGATAAAACCAACTGCTGGTTTGCAGTGACCTGATACACAGAAACACAATAGCATCAAATCCACCGATTTCTAAATTGTTGGTATGCCAATTTTTAATGACAATGCTTGGATTTTCATAATATTCTTCCATGAGATTTGACAGATGTTGCTTCCAAATATGATTTCCTAGCACAAAGGCTTCACTGCTTTTGCAAGATATGAGTATATATTATGGACTCCTATAAGTAAAATCCATGTAGTTTATCTGATTAAATGAGCTCAGCAGGTTATGCGATGCAACTTTTTTTTAAGAAAAAGTGTATGTGATGCCTAACAGCAAAACTCACCCCAGGGTAAAGGAACATCAAAGATCTAGCAACAACCTTATGTCTAAAGGTCAACATGACCACTGCTCCCCTCATTCACCGCCGTGCTTTAGAGATGTTCTGCTTAAGGCTCCTCTTTGTGCATGGCGATTTAACAAGGAGCACTTTTCAAAGCTCCCTGGAGTGTCCATCACTGCTCTGTAGCTGAGGCGTCTCTCTTGAGCTGTGTCAAACATCCCCACTGATGTTACGTAAGGAGGAATTTAGAACAGAATCCAGGCCATGCTCCTTGCAAGGCACAACAGACAGACAACTATTTTTTTTCCCCTTTAAAATTCTTGTTCATTTTCATTTGAAAAGACTGAAGGCTTTCAGAAGAATTTACTGAAAATACTTGATACTTCCCCATTTTTCCTACATAAATGACAATGAGTCTCCTTTTCATTTCTGCCAGGTGGGATTAATAATCTTCTAATATATTTTAGAGGGCTCTGTTCCGTGAATACCTGCTAGAAAAGCCAGCACGTTTTGCCTAGAGCACCATGAATAGGTTAAATAAACAAAACACAGCAGTATTCAGTGCCGAACACTCGAATGCACAAGTTAGCAGTTTAGAAGTTATAATGCAGGCAGGATTTAAAACAGTAAAAAAGAGAAAGCGATTATGTACATCACACGCTGCCTCCTGAAGCTCTACTTGAACCCCTACCACAAATTCCTCAGAAGCACCACCTACAATTCTTCACTACGCTCTTTCTGGAGTTCATTTTACTTTTCAGGAATTAACCAGAAGCATTGCTGATCTCTTCCCCCTGGGATCCAGTGATAGGACACGCGGGAATGGTTCAACGCTGCGCCAGGGGAGGTTCAGACTGGACACGAGGAAGCATTTCTTTACCAAGGGGATGGTCAAATACTGAACAGTCTTCCTGGAGAGGTGGTCAATGCCCCAGGCCTGTCAGTGTTTAAGAGGCATTCGGACAATGCCCTTCACAACATGCTGTAACTTTTGGTCAGCCCGGAACTGCTCGGGCAGTTGGACCTGATGGTTGTTGCAGGGCCCTTCCAACTGAAATACTCTATCCATGGCCCAGTTTTTAAAGCAGGCACCATATCAGATCGTCAGTCAGTTTTATTTTATCTTTTCAAAAGAAGGTTAAAATGAAGTTTTTTAAAGCTTTTAAAAAGGGATTCAAAATTCTTAAAGCATAGGAAGCTACAGTCATTCAAACAGCAATTGCCACACTTGGCCTGAGCACTGGATAAATAGAAACAGTTTTATACCTCATTAATCCAGGACTGCTATCCTTCCCAGTCTGTCAAATTACCATCATTGTAACTAAATGGATTAATGTTATTTTGGAATCAAACAAACATTTGTTTCTGTAGCTCGCCAAGGGCACTATGTTACCAGAACTAGGGAGATTTACAAATTCCACATTTGATAAAGCAAGTGTGTAATATGTGAACGCCTTGCTATTCTACCTGATGGATTTCAGTAACGTAACTAGGAAGGTTTAAAAACAGATCTTGCTGCAAAATCTATTTACAGTTTAAGAACTCAGCAGTACCTCAAAATTTCTTCAGTATTTTAGAATAATCACATCTACATCCATGCTCTCCCTTTATATATACTGTAGCATAAGAGTCTGAAAAGTCACATTAATACTGGTGTGTGTTTACAATTCACATTCTTCATGAAAATAAAGGTTTACTTTTTTTAAACACACAAACATGTGGACAAACATACAAACGAGGCTGTAACTGAGTTAACACACAACACTTTTCTGACTTCAGCTACACTTAAATAGAAACAATACGAGGAAAAAAACTGGAGAAGTGGCCATATACAGAGAACATCTCATTCAACAGAACTTCTGCCAACCAAAGTCATCATGGTGTCAACTTCCAGTGACTCTAAAATAAGTTTTGTATGTTTGTCCTGGAAAACTCACACAATTAGAAGTGTTGCTGGAACTCAATTCTCAGTTTAAAAGAATTTTCAGGTTTTAGAACATTATTAGTAACGTCACAGTTGTCTACAATGTTGTTTGACTTCCATATCTAAGACAAACACACTGACTTTTGGATAGAACAGGACATACAAGGGGGGCAAACATCCTCATTACTGTAAAGCATAATCTGATGTAGCCCCGCAGATGTAGCTGAAACAGCTCTAGAAGTTGCTGCCACCGACCACTTGCTGTTAATCCTTGGGTGAAATTTGAGTTTCCCTACAGCTGACACACATATATAACATAGGGGCAGTTCCAGATCCACCTCTGCGCAGAAGTGTGCTGGGCGAGTTCACATCAGCGTCAGGGGTAACACTTCTGCACTGGAATAGATGAGGAACTTTCTTCCACTTCATTACCAAGGTCCAAGTTGTGCAGCAGCAGCAGCAAAGTGTTGGGGCAGAAGCTTCCAGGGCTATTTCAGCTATAGCTGAAAGACCACCTCAGACTATTCCTTTTTGAACTGGGGAATCGGACACAGAGATATGGAAACACATGATGTCACTTCACAGTGTCTTTCAAAGGGGGAGTGCACTGTAACATAAGCTCTGTAACCACCTCAAATTTCAGAAATCAAGAGCTAAAAGAAATCAACGTCTCAACTGAAAAAGCTTGCTTTAAAAATAAAGCAAAACCAACAAAAAGCCTTAATAAACAAAAGACACAGGAGTGAAGCAAAGCACATAAGCAGGTCAGAGTATGGAATGATACTTACTATGGTAACAGGTACTCTTTAGCATATCCATCTCCTGCTTGTAACGCAGCCACAAGAAGAAAAAAGCACAAGTAGAGAATCTATGCATTCATCACAGCCATTGTGTTAAGTTAGAAGAATGGTTGCAACCATTCTTATAGGAAACAGAATGAGATGAAGTAGTGAATGGAAGACCAACAGACAAGTGATAAATCCAATGTACGAGGTAAAGGAAACAAGACAAAAATTAGATTACACCTGTTCAAGATCGTTATTTTGTCCTTTTTAAGGAAACTGTAGACTTTAGCAGCCCTGCTCTCATTTTAGTTAAAACTACTACATAAGGTGAGCAAATAATGGTATTTGGATTCAAATTGAGCTGGAAAAAATATTTACCGAGGTGTAATCCAAGTACAATAATGTTTAAGAAATGTGCAATCAGTGAAGGAGATTTACCAAAGCATCTAAATCTGTGTCTGGTTCACCGTCAGACACTATTTCCTTTCATGAGAGCAATTCTTTCTTGCAGTAAATGTACAAAAGAATAAATCAGTTGAGAAACACGACGAGATGGCAAGGCAATTCCGAAGAGATGAAAATTGGTCTTTAGATTAATGCACACTTCTTTATTATTGTAAATGTAACTCCTATTACACTCACAGTTCAGTGTTACAGATTTTAGGTAGTATAAAAATAAAATAGAAGAAATAATTTACCTTTATTGGACACTAATTCATATATTTTCATGCATCAGTCGCTAATGATAGTTACTGGTTTCCCCTGGCCCCTAAATCAGAAGAACATACCTTCCTCTATTTTAATCGGCGTACTGGGAGGAGTGCGAGCTGAAGTGTGATCAGAGGGACTTCTCTCTTTCTGTTGCCTGCCATCTTCTGAAGGTTCTGCAGATGTGGACAAAGAGGAAATAAAAACACAGACAAAACCTTTCAGCACATGAGACAACAAAAGTGCCCTTTTGCGCCACACACACAACATACAAATACATTTTTCTGAATCAAAATCCTGCCAGGATATTAAATAATACCAAAACAAGCAAAAGAAAATTAAGTGATAGTTTGATATCAACAAAACTGTTGAAGTCACCATTAAGCTCTGTGGTAGGTTAGTTTGGTTTGTCCCCCCCATAAGGAGGCATGAGTAATGTAATTGTTTATGGATTGGTTTATCACAGTGCTCTAGAGAAAACTTGTGAGGAAAAAGCACAAGGAAGATATAAACACATACGGGGTGGGAGGGTGTATGCTATCAGATCTACACAAGATAACACTCTTTTGCTTGCTTTGTTTTGTTGAAACTCAGAGTAAACAAAGTCACATCCTCAAAGAAAGGACGACTGCACAGATAATCAGAGAAACATGCAGTAATTAAATGATTCAAAACAGATTTCACAGTAGTTTGCACATTTGTGATTAGTAAGGAGGCCCCCCTTGCTTCCAGTTTTAAACAGCCCTAGATCCATAGGAAAACATTACCAGAGTACACCAGGAACAGTGAGAAAACATTGTTCTGTACGGTTCCCCTGGACAATTAAAAGTGAAATCAGTCCCACAGAGGAGTCAACTGACAGAATCTCCAGAAGCTGTTCCTTAGATCACAAGCACAACTGTACCGTACCAGGAATACCTGAGGCCTCAGCCAAGAGGTCAAGATTGGACCTTAATGCTTTGATCACTGCAGAATGAAATTCCTCACGGGAGGCCTCCTGCCCACCTGGCTCTTCTCGGTCAGGATGGGTGATGACTTGCTGCGTGGTCTGACAAGAAACCCATGCAGCAGCAACCTGAGTGTCATCTAAAGATTCAGACAGCGATGATGCGTCACGATGCTGTAAAGTCTTCGTATCTGTTCCTTGAAAGGTTTTTGATCTGCCTTTCAAATCCAAAGATTTTTTTTTTAATCTGATGTATTTTGCTCACTGATGGCCTGATTTCTAAGCACTGTACTCTGTTCCCCAGCTGGTGTCTGTCTCAGTAACACAGTCTCTCCATACTTTGATATCTTATCTAATGAGGGCGTAGCAATGTTACTGAGAGAATAAATCTATGCAGCTATACAGCAGAGCATCTTACCCCACACAGCCCAATACTCCATTAACTGAACACGTACAATCTGCGATGGCTCCTACATCGTCTTATCAAAAAGCAGGAGCAGGGAGCACACAAAATCAGGAATGGTGCTTCCAGTTCCTGCAATTTAAATTCAAAACCTAACAACAGTTGCGTGTAGGTATCATCCCTTACACCTATACAGAAGGAAGGCAGGAGAACCACTTCAGATGTATCAATGATCTCTTCTGACAGTGCAATCCTCTCATAATTCTATGATAATTTAGGAAGTCTGTTTTGGGGGAAGTCCCCAAGATGTGCCATTTCCAATCAAATGTTGTTCTGTATCGTCCCCATTCAACGGATTTATCAACTCCACAATTTTCCATGGGTTAGAAAAGTGCAGTTTTGCTGCTAAAAAACATCATCATTGACACTTTGATTGCCAATTCTATCTCCAATACGCTTTTTAAATTTCTAATTTAAATTTCTAACTGAAAAAACTGAAATACGCAAAAGCTGAATAATTTATCCATGGCCTTTGCAGGTAACCCATCTTCCAACTAGTAATAAATTTGCAGTTATTATAGTCCATGGCAGAAAAAACACACACAGAGAAACCAACCTTCTGGTCCCTTCTGCTTTCTTTCTACTTCTTTGCGATATTCTTCCAGTTCTCGATCAGTGAGTTTATTGAAGGGATTTGGTCCCGTTGTGCTCACGATGACTTTTGGCTGATATTCTTTCTCAATTATTGCCTTTGACGCAGTCACCAGTTCTCCCTGACAAAAGAAAATTAAGATACATCTGCAATCGAGGAGTAACTTACAGAACCCTGAGAAGTACAGAGGCTACAAAGCAAGCAAAAACAAAACAAAAAGATAAGGCTACAGTTATTTTCTTCTGGATTTAAAGAAATCTACTACAGGATTTAAAACCAAAATAAATTAATAAGCAGCAGGTTAACATAAAGGAGCAGACAGGTGTCACCAATTAGTCTTACAGACACATCAGTGTTTCCACCAGGGAATATCCACGATTAACCAGTGAGTCAAAGAGCAGCCCAGCAGTCTACCTGAATTTTATCTGAAGTCACAGAAGTATAATTTTTTTCTTCTCCCCAAAACAGAAATGGGATGCCAGCCCCAACTGCACAGCAATCTGGGCACAGATTACCCGCAGAAGGTAAGAGGACTCAGCTGATGGGGATTTTTGTCTGTGGCTTGTTTTGGGTAGGTTTTCTTTTTGGTTGTTTAGTTGGTTTTTTTGCTTTCAGGAAGGAAAAAGCCACTTCTAGTAGCTACTATGTAACATCTAACAGGTGTTACAGTAAAAAGCCATCTTGTACTGTTCTGTATACACCGGATCAATAGTTCATTGCAGGCAATTTTAAGTAATTAAGGTTAACTGTATTCTTATACAAGTTCACATATTTACATCTATAACATTTTTCATACAAGCCAGAAAAATATTACACAAATAAAAATAAAACACTAGCAATTCTAAACACAGTAAGTTCTAGTGGACAAAAAGCAGCTGCATCAGAGATTCTCTAATGGTTTTAGTTTTTCTTCTCTAAAATCATATAGCAAAGACTAAAGCCATTGGCTTTTCCTTGTGTTGGCCACAGAAAATGCTTTGCCTGGATACCTGTGGTGTCTTTCAGGTGACCTGTTTAAGCATTTGGTATCTTACCACTGGATATACAGAACTCTACTGACACTGGTTTGGAAATGACTGGATGTGTGGTCTGTGCCTCATGTCATTGTGGTACCAGAATTGCCTTCACTGTTGAAAAGAGGTACTTGAATTCCATTACCCAATAAGTACGGGTTATCGATTGGCCCAAGTCACCTTCATATTCAAATGCTGTTTGCACCAATATTTAGAGGAATGCATTAGAAAGCAAAGTTCAAAAGTAAATAGCACCCAAAGAGACAAACAGTCCATTCCACATCCATACTTGCGGGACAAGCATCAGATCTTCACTGTTAATCTAAAGATGAAATTAGGCAGAGTACTGTTCTGGATGCGAAGAGCTGCTTTGGACACACTGACAACACCAAAAAGGTGACAGACAAGAATGCCCAGATGGAATGAGGACACGAGCAGTCAGAGATTTCTGAAAGCCGCATGAGATCTCTCCAGAAGTCCAGCCTAGAGCAATCCTGGGAGGTAAGGACACCTGGTTGTTGGAACCCGTGCTGCTCTCCAGGAAGCAAACACCAGCCAGAAG
This sequence comes from Mesitornis unicolor, assembly GCF_000695765.1. Taxonomy (NCBI): domain Eukaryota; kingdom Metazoa; phylum Chordata; class Aves; order Mesitornithiformes; family Mesitornithidae; genus Mesitornis; species Mesitornis unicolor. The sequence goes on along the minus strand of NW_010192928.1, from coordinate 50,539 downwards.
TGCTGAAAACAACAGCGTAACAGCAAGTGTCTGCTGTAAGATCCTGAAAGGAACTGCAGGAGAGAAACATCGCTAAAACATTATGGCTCGCCTCCGTTTCCCCATAAAATAAGAGGAACCCTTGTCTCAGATGCCGGTTGTCAGCAGAAGGTCAAAAGCCTTTTCTCAACTATTCTCATTAAGCACCAGCTATCCTAAATACCAGAAAACCTCCAATTTGATAGTCACGGCTTTTCTTACAGAATAACACATTTAAAGAGTCACAAAAACATCAACCTTTGTACAAATCCTAACTGTTTTGTAGAAAACATAAAACACTCCCAACAACTGCAGGTCTCAGCTTTTAATGCTTGAAAAGCACTGATCTCAAGAGTTTCTAGCGTTTTCTAGGATCTCAAAAGTCAGAAGAACAAGACATACAGGGCACACACTGGTATCCCTGGAACGTTTAAGAATCTTTGAATCTTGTCTGCAAGTTACATCCAAAATGACTGCGTAAAACAAGTCTCACATGAAGGGGAATTTTACTGAATGCCTACTGATTTATAACAACAAACCGCAAGACACGCAGTTTGCGCCAAGATGGCTGGTGCACTGCCATGATGTGTTCTCTTCCTTAGGAGAGTACCTCTCCTAACTACTAGGAATAAAAGCTTATCACATCTTCTTAATTTAAAAAACAAGCCAAAATCAAACACACACAGAAACCACACCTGCAACTACAGCAAACAGTATTTGTACTTGCTGAGTATCTTTGACCCAAGAGAAATAATACTGAAAAAGATCAGAGGCAACAACAGTAAGCGGATTATGTATTACAAAGAAAAAGCACTTGTGTTTTTGGACTGTAAGAGCCAAGAGACCAGAAAGGCAAACTTTTGATCTGCTAAAAGCTGTCTCCAGATTAACACGTCCAGTTTTGCTCAGTATCAATAATATGGAAGCAGTTCAAAGGCCACTAATGAAAACTGTACAGGTAGAGGAACTGATTCTAGAGGGAAAATAAACTATAGTGGTATGTTAGTAAGTTCTGCAGCATGACTACTCTAAAACATGGACAAATCACAAATGCAGAGATGCATTGCTTCACAGAACAGACTGCAGAGCAGCCTTCCAAGAATTCATATCAAAATATACAGCACAAAATGAAGAGAGTGACATGGGACAGAAGGCAGACTAGTACAAAGGACTAAAAAGACAGTACAGGACATATTTCAGATTGTTAAATGTGATACTAAAATAGACAAGATTTTGCAGTGCTATCAACCTGTCCGTGCCATTCAGATTCCTATGAATGTTCAGAAAAACTGAACATGAGAATTGGTCTGGAGTCGCTTTCAGCATTAGAGAGCCTGTAGAGGGGGAATAAATTCCCATATAAAAGACTGGCACTCTGTTTCAACACAGGATGACACACAAAAACCCAATGTTCTAGTGATTTAATCAGGATTACATCGATACTAGTTTTATTTTGATGGTGATTCTAGTATTATTTTGATGACTATCTGGAGTTTGATTGCAAGTGTAAGCACCTGAGTATCAACAGCATTTTCTCCATTGTAAGAAGTAATGGATAGAACACGTTCATGAACAGAATATATTTGCACTCCTGAGAATTTCGTAGGGGCATACTCTTCCACAAAGATCCAACACTGGAAAAGTAATTTACAGCTAATGATATACAATATACAGAATCACAGAAAGTTAGGAGTGGGAAGGGACCTCAAAAGATCATCTAGTCCAACACCCCTGCCAGAGCAGGATCACCTAGATACCTTCATACTAAACTTGGATCTCACATGTCCTGCAAGGAAATTTTAGACCATTTAGTCATTCTGCAACTTCTCCACCAAATCTTGCTGTCAGATAAAAATCAAAAATTGCTATGAAGTGACCATCATTTAACAGGCAAGCATTTCATCTTGTTCTCAGGAATAGAGATGAGCAAAACTGGCACCCTATAAGTGCCAATTCTTCTCTTAATCAGCCAGTAGGTTAATAATAGTCTAAAATTAACTACTGCTCTTAATTTGGCATTAATGCAGTGCCTTTATCCAAAAAACCCAAGATTTTTAAAGTACTGTTCATGTGGAAAACACCACATGAAACTGGAAAAGTGCCACCTCTGGGGCAGAACTGAGAGGCTCTTTCTGAAGAGCAAAGCCACAGAATTTGCACTCTAAAGGAAGATGCAAAATTGGCGATTCTCCCTTGTACTTTAAATTCTTGAAAATTCACATGAATTTATTTTTCAAAAATCAGATTTCAGAGTAGTCATTGGTAAGAATAACCAACACTCCCTCTCATTCAGCCAAGACTGCAGCAGAAGCTTGGTTAACAGAGCCTATAACATGACTAAAATTACATGATGCACAAGGAGTTTGTGTTGCAACACGGCCAGGACTTCTCAGAACATGGACAAAGCAAGTGACAAGGCCAAATGCAATATTTACCACTGCAGCCATAGGCACAGAAGACTCAAAGCATGACATGCATACTGTCACAAACAGGACTTTTTTCATCCAAAACAGTGTGCACTAGTATTTATTTTATTAGTATATACATCTCAATGCTAGCTGAAAACATAATACATTTTAAGCGCTACTGTAATCAGGCAGAACTTTTTACTTTAACTGTAATTAGGTATCAAAAGAAGTTGTCAACCAAGAGCTTGTGATTATCTGGTACCTAAAAGTCCTTAAGTCCCTGATGTACAGGTCTCCTCAAAGTCTCATTCAAAGTTTCACATGAGGTTTATGTGGGCATCATAAGATTGCTTTTAATTACTTTGTTCCACAATACATGACTGATTTTTTGCATAATCTTTCTAGAAAACATCTCTGGTGGGTTTTTTTTGGCAGAGGTTTTTTGGGTTTTGGTCATGTTTCCCCCCTTCCCCCCCCCCCACCCCCCCGACAGAAAGATCATGAAATAGGCCACTCCTACTGTAATTAACAATGTGATCTAATTTCACACAGTATTTCAGGAGGAAAGCACTTTCATGACTCCACAAAAAGGAAACACATTGCTTGGACATCTAAACCTTAACATTATACTAGGTAAAATCATATAACCAACAGACCCTTTGTTGGCTCCTTGGCATCTACAAAAAGCCATCTAAAGTATTTGACTAGTTTTATAGAAAGATTATGCCATTATCCAGAAATAATACTTCAAAGATATCTTGTACATCACTGATGAAAGAAACTGCCTGTGTTGTTATAACTAATAGATGACTATTATAAAAATATCTTTTCAGTTTGAAGGTATTATTAAGCAGAGAATAAAAGGCAGGCACTGCCTGTAAGAATCTGGCTTTGTTTCATTTTTCATTTAAATCTGGAAATAGTATTTTATTTTTCCTTTCAGAGTATAGATAAAACAAATCCCAATCTAAAAAACATCATCACCAAGTTCTCAGTATGATAAAATTATCCATAATGCTAACTGGCTCGCTACACTAGAATGTAAAGGAATGAGATTTGCAACAGTGATGTCACTCAAAGTATTCTGTTTTTTGACAGGAAAGCTATTCTGATAATGAGATGTTAGGCACGACCTAAACCAAGATTTAGGAGTCTTTTAGATAAAACACTGGAGCAGAGGAGACACTGACGCTTATTTACACACTGTGCTTCCATGTTAAATCACCTCTAAGAAACTCCTTCAGAACCAGGGAGAGGAAGACAGCTAAGGATGGACTGGTTCCAATGCGCAAACTGTTCCTGTTTTCACAGCCTCAGAGGACTGCTCACCCCAAGCACACATACATCTCTTGAATTTATTCTGCATTTCAAGTATATAACATAAGCACAAGCATGATTACACGTGTGAAAGCCAATCGATTTTGGAACTGTGGGGCATTACTCGGCAACTCTTGTAGTTAACTGCAGGAAGTTTTAAGGAAATAAGGTGTCCAGCAATGCAAGATCAAAAGTTGAGAGTGTTTGTCAGCATGATACACTCTGAACATGTGGATATCTTTGGAATGACACTGATGTAATCACGCTGAGTTTAAGCGAACTCAAAATGGATCTCAAATTAGAGTACTTCAACACTAATCGCACCCACAAAGAAGCCCACTATATGCAGAACCTAATCAGCACCTAACATTAAAAGTGTTTCCTTAACCAGCTTCTACAGACAAAGATCAAAATCCTTAAAATACAATTGAACAGGGTAAAACAACTGTTGTATAGTTGCATATACATAATTTGAAGATCCATCTATATTTTTTCTTTTCTAGCCAAATCATTATCTAACAGAGGGAAAAGGTTAGGGTAAGGAAGAGGCAAAATGAAGGGTGAACAACAGTATTTAGAGCAGTAGGACAGGGCAGTACCTTTCTAACAGACAGAGATTTAGCGGGACTAAAGGCCTGCTCTGTGAGATCGAGCCCTTCAATAGATTCCGTACAGTCTGAGAGGGGAGCATCCTGCAACAGTAAATTGAGTAAACAGAGCAAACCGAGCCCGGGCTTTAAAACATCAACCAAAAGCATTATGATGCTCGCTAAAAACATGCAAAGAAACAGCAACTGGTAGATAAAAATGCAAGTGACAATGAACTGACATGCACACAACATGACACCCAACATGAGTAATGCTATGGTCATAAGACTTGCCAAACTTTTGAAAGTATATCAGAAAATACTTATCTGAGGCAACTAAAGCACTCAGATATAAATAGAGCTTTAAAGTCATTCACCTATACAGTATGACTGTATAGCTCTAATTCTTACTTTACTTTGAGCTATGATTTATAAAGTCCTTTGTGTAACCAGATATACTGCTTTTAAGTTTTACTGATGTAAAATAACTTTTTTTTTTCCCCAAACTGTTCTTCAAATAAAATATTATGAAGCATGATGAAACATATTTAACACACAACACTACTGCTCCATAGTGAGCCTGCTGTGCCCAGTATTAATACTTCAAGATACATAAACTTGGAAAACAAACAAACAAAAAGTTGTCACAAAGCCCAATCAGGTTCGAACAAGAATCTAACCCATATAAATAAGCCTTCTGAATTTCATGCATTACATTCAGCAAAAAAAACAACAGAAAAACAAGAAGCATCCTCTACAGACATGCTTGGCCTACATGGCTGAAGCTTCTTAAATTTCTGATCCTGAGCACTCTCGCAAAGACAACGGTGTTACCTCTAAGACTTACCTTATAAACAGTTACTCTCTGCCAATTAAAGAATAATTTTATAGTGATAAATCAGATGAAAGAAGATGATATTGTAGCTTAACTTTAAGCTAACAGTTTTAGGCATTTTATACTCTCACCTGTACAAGACTCCTGTCCACAACCACCCCAGAAAGAACCTGTGATTGGGGGCCCGCAGTTTTAATATCTTGTAAGTTTTGCTCTCGGATCTGTAAAGGAAAGCAGCAGAATAAAGTCATGTGAACAACAGAAAAGTGAACCACATTTTCGTATTTGAAAAAGAGGTGGGTGAACCTGCCAACAGGCTGCAACTAGTGCAGGCTGCTATGGCCCTACCCATCAAATAAAGCTGTGCTTACAAACACCACCTGAAGATACGTGCTCAGGTTCCTAGGGGTTTCCTCATATTTTGCAGAATTTTGTCTTTAAGTACCACAGCAGGTACTGCCTTCTACTGTTTAGTACTGGGTCACGGTAAAACTCAACAGATCAGGTAACAGACAACTCCAGCTTGTGAAGAAATGTGAGGAGAGAAGCAGAGAGGTCATATTTAACTAAGTCTGTTGTGCCTGATCAGTCATCTCCAGGTTTCTGTCACCAGCCCATTGCACCACAATACCATCTTCCTACAGAACTTACACTGCACAACATTCAATTTTGCATCCAGTCAGGACCATATTCTCAAAAGGACATACAAATATTTTTCTATGCATAACCTGACACTCCAGAGTTCTCAAAAACTTCCCCTTCATTGCATCTTAAATACCTCCCAGTTCTTTCCATACATAAGATGGGAACAGAAACTGCATATTTAAATCTAGGTTCTTATCTATTTAAATTAGATATCCTATAGCAGTAAAGAATTCATAACAACTGACTCAAAATTTATTTCTAAAATAAATCTTGTTCCAAGATAAATGAAGAAAAGTGTGCATCCAGAAAGAATTCTACTTTACAACTAAAAAGGACATTCAATTTATATAAAAATACATGCATACAAGTATAAAAACACAAGTTATTATTAATATTTGGTATTTCAGGAAGTCTGAAGATCCTGCATCACCTGTACTTGTTTCTAGTTTCCTACCCTTCTTGACATCAGGAAAGTAAAAATTTTGAAGTTTTACTTCTCTCCTCTTAGTCGCTTCATGCAAGTTTTTAATACAGCAATATTTGTGCTTCAAACACCAAGAAACTACTTGGCAGTTTAACCAGACTTCAGCAATTTCAAGTGATTATTACTTTACAGTGCTGAGTCAGGAAAAGCAGTAAGCTCTGCCAACCTCATACAAATTATTTTAGCATAAATCAGTATTCCTGCTAGTACTCCTGCACACCGACTTTCCCGTGACATAACACTGACTTTCATGTTCCACGTGGCCGTCAGTTAGAAGTAGCAAAACAATCCAGAACAAGTTAAGTGTTAACAAGATACCAGTGCATATTTTATACTAAAAAAAAAAAAAAGAAGTGAAAAACCCCCAATGCATTCAATGCTTTCCTGGTGGTAGACTGGTGACAATAAGATCTGAAATGTGAAGACTGGAAAATTGACTGCTAGGTCATTTCAAAAAGATTATCATGCAGTTCCAAAGGCCCTCGAAAATTCTGCAATAATCACAGCATTATTACAATAAAATATGACATGGAGAGATTTGTAGACTTCTTTGTGTAGGCTACAATTTCAGCTGGTGAAACCAAACCAGAAAACCAGGTCGCTAACGTAGGACTATGATCTCAGGGAACAGAACTCCTACCATAAACTCAGTGGTGGCTGTTTCAGAGGTATGCAGCAACTGGTCTGACAGTGACAAAATAAAAGAAAATGAAAGTCTTCATATAATGGACAGTAAAGCCATCTTTTTCCAAGATGAGTTACGAATATTTAGGAACTGTCTCAGTATTTAGTTATAAAAGGGCAGGACAAAATTGGAACTGTTACTGAACCCCCAAAAATTCACAAAGTTAGTTAGTTCATTACAAGTACGGCATTTAATTGTAGCGATGACCAAAAAAAGTTACTTTACTGCTATTACAAACCTTGTTCCTCATTTCTTGGACCTCCTTTGGATTGGTGTTCAATGGAACAAACAGGTTAGGGACAGCAGAGGTGGCAGTTCTATGTCCATCCTCTTTAGTCCACTGTAACATCAAGAACAGTTGAACAGTCAGAATGGTTGCAATGAGACTCAGAGCAGCAAATTCACATAAGAGTTTTTTCATGCATTATACATAGCAGAGAACTGAACCAATGATTTTATTCTTCTATTCATTCCTAAGACTATTAAAGTTGCTTCCTTCTTCAGTAATATAAACTGTACCTCCAGATACATTTATAAGTATCAGAATCATTCTTTTAAGTCAAGCTAGTGACAATAACAAAAACTAGAGAGCCAGTTAACTTGGAAATAACTTCCACCCTAAACAATGCAATTACTACAGCTATGTGCAATTCAGAGATTACGGAGAGCGAAAGATTTTTAAGCTGCTTTTCTGTGCACTTGACCACACTGACAACTGCGGTGTTTCACGTTTCTAAAAACAGTCTACTTCTCACTTTATGAGCAGACTTATTAACACAGGAGTAGGACAACTCCAATATAGTTACTTATTTTTAAGGGCATTTTTATCAGAAATTTCACAAGTTCATATTTGTTTAAAAAGGACACTATACCTTACCCAACAGAAGTACAGCAAGTACGAGCTTTAAAACCCTGTTAATGTCATTTTCATTGCCTGCACTGGGTGTTTTCACAAAATAGCACGAGAGAGACAAAGAGATCATTGATTCAATCCTCCGATACTCCACAGACATCAAAGCCAACTGAAAGCGTAAGATGACAGAAGTATGGAAAGCAATGTGATGTCTCTACCCAGGTTTAGTGAATGGTTCTGTACTGTGAAGCAAGAGTGGGCATCACCAAAGTTTTGCATTAAAACAAGCTACTTCAGCAAAATGGTCTGTTTCCAGAATTAGTTTCTGCACAAACAAATAGCTGTAACAGCACAGCAACCTAAAGGAACAGTTTGGTGATGTCGAAATATTTTATAACTCATAGCTCAAAAGGTTACAAAAATATCCCAAACACAAACTTGAAGCGCTTCATGGGTTCTTCATAGAAGGTTGCTTTATTTGATCAGTGCATTTAGTATGGAGCTCTGTTTAATTCAATGTATGACTGACTTTTTCTCTTGGTATCTTTATTATATGTGGTGTCCTAATTTCCGATCACTATTGCATAGAAAATGCACCGAACAGTAAAGCAAACCTGTTTATAGAGCAAATGCTATGCGTTTTTTCCTGAGTAACTTGAAGAAACAATAAGGTAGCCAGAAACTGTCAAACTTCAAAAAAGCAACAGAATTTTAAAATGTTTTGCAACTGTAAAGTAAAAAAATGGAATGAACATGGAGCTGTGAAATACTCACTGATGATTATCTTCTCAGATAAAAACTACTCCAGCTTTTTATTAAAGATAGTTTTTAGTCAAAACATATATAAAAACAACCTCAACATAACAAGCTACTTTAAGGTTAGTAACAAGCATTCAGAAAAATTTAAATACACAAACCTGTTATACTGTACGAAATTTCCTACCGCTTGAGTATATAATTAAACAAGACTCCTTTCTGAGCAGGAATTTTGCTTCAATCTTTCACTGATAATTTCAAAATATAAAATACTACCCACTTTGTGAGCTAAGGCTGAAAAGCACAAACACATGCTTAGCTTTAAGCTTTCTTCCAACCAAGGCAAAACTATAGTTGAGTTTAGCAAAATGTTGATAGTACAAACAATATATGTATATAGTAATTTCTTAAACCAAAAAACACCACAAAAACACCACAGAGAGAGAATCTCTGTTTTTTGAGGGCTTTCTATATGTTAACACTGTATGTTCTAGTACACACATTGCCTGGGTAATCATTCCATAGGAGTATGTAAAATATAGAGAACTCTGAATGTAGCAGAGTTTTGTAGGAGCGAATAAGAATGAAGAAGTGCTCTGGAAAACAATAATGTGTATTTTTTTCCTTTCCAAGAGTACTAGTTTGTCAGGTTTTTTAAGACTCACCTGTAACCATACTACTGCTACTACACATAGTACCACTACTGACGTACTACTGAACTACTACAGTTCAGCTTGAAGTCAACCATTACAAAAGCTTGTATGAGTGCAAATCCCTGCCTCCATTTTAGATGCTCTGTATATGCCCAAGAAAATATAAAAACCACAGTTATATACCAACAGCTACTAATGTTCACCTGAAAGCATGTGATACTTTTGCTTTTCAATTAACAGATCTTTCAGTGCAAATTTTAACTGTAAGCAGCATTGATAAACAAAATAAAAAAGCACCGGTTGCAGAATCTATCGATTAGTGCCTGCTGATGGCCTGAGCTGCACTTTAGTCATGCCGCACCCAGCTGATACTTTCGGAAAGACTTTCCATTTATGGCCATCTACTTACATGCAACACTACATGCAGAAGGCAGCTGGTTGTGAACACTCAGAGGCTTTGGGGTAGACAAAAGCATAGTAAACAGGACAGGAAGAGAAGCTGAGAAACTAGCGAAGAAAAACTGCTTAAGGGAAAAAAAGAGCATTTAAATACTTTGAAATCAATTCTACCCTCTTGTACATAGATAGCGTTGCAAATGGCTTGCAAATTAAGTTGGTATATGTAACAGACGGTAGAAATTTGATTATTTGTATCTATATTTGTACAAAAGCACATTGACTAGTTAGTTTCACTTCTGTTTTAACTGAAAAGCTTTCATGCAGATAGAATTAGTAGTTCCCTAACACAGTTGCCCTTAATTAAACCATTTAAATGCAGAATCTATTCAGTCAAAACTATGATTCAGTCTTCAATCTGTCATTAGTTTGAAAAGCCAAAAGAAAACCAGAGATTCCAAAGTCCTAAGCAGTTTTAAGCATTAACAAAAGAGATTATTTTCACAGCTCACATCTAATCAAAGTCAAATTAAGTGGTTAGTAAAACAGATTTAGGTGTTTTTTTCTCTAAGAAAGAAAAGCATTAGAAGAGTTATCTTTTTCTTCCCAAAGCCTCTAAGTGCCAGCCACCCCAAGTTGCTCTACATCATCTAACTATGAACAGTAAGGTAGGCACAGACCAAGCAGTTGGTAATACAGCTTGGCACGCAGACACCGGACGAGAGAGACTGCAGCAAGGGTTTCACGTGATCGTGTGTAATGTTCGTCCACACCTTAGTCTTCGACTTGGGACTGCTGCCATTCTGCCCTTCTTCAGAAGCATCATCCCCTCGGCCAGAGTTCAGCCACCTTGTCTTCTCTCGCTGCTGTTTCTGAAAACTGTGTCTGAGGGGGGAGCAAGTGCCTGATTCGCCATCACTAGTAAAGGAGTAACCTGTGACACTAGCTGGGATCTCAACATCGCTGTACTTTTTAGATTTCTCTCTCAGAGCAGGGCATCGATATGGATAGCCAGTTCTGTAACCCTGAAGAAGCAGAACAGCACAGTTAGTCTTGTATATCTCCAAGTTTTTCAACAGATTTTGAATTCTGGTTTGATCAAGACCCTTAATTGTGAAAGCCATTTTACAACACAGCCTTTTCTTTACCTGCCACATCAAAGGTGGATGACACACAGTAATGAGGCTACACTAGCATCTTTTCCAATCTAGTAAACTTCTGAACCTCTAATTTACATGAGTCACCATTTTGGTAGATCAAACTTCAAAAATTTTGTATCAAAGTTTTAAAAAGAATCCTGCAAAAAGCCACTGAGGTCATCAAGAAATTCATGAAGAGCAGTGCTATAGGTCTGCCTCTTACACTCAAGCAAAAAGCTTACCACTTGTGTAATGATGTGTCAGATTTAAAAAATTAATCATTTTCTATTTGACTGTACAGGTATACTAGACAAATATTTCAGGACCAGTTCTAAAAATAACACATTAGCCATAACAGTTTATCAAACTACTCTCCTCTCAATATCTGGATTTTAAAATGAGGGACTCATGCATGAAAATTTCAGTTCCCCTCAGGATGAAAGTACATATTCAAATAGGCATTATATCATTACTAAGTGGACAGTTACTTTCCAGCCTGCATTTAATCAGGCTATAGAGCTACTGGGGTTTTTAATTTAGCGCTCTATCACAGCAGCACAGAAGGTATAATCATAAACTTATGCACTGTAAAAGTCTTAAGAATGTACTTTTTGCAGGAAATTTCTGAACTTAAGTTTTGTAAATTATACTTTAGGAAAGAATTTTACTTTAACATTCAGAACAATGAAGGCTGATCGTTGTAACTACATAAATGAAAGCGTGTGTTTTAGTGACAGCTATTGATTAAATTATCAGTCCTGCCCTCTCTTTTTGACAGTTCTTCCTATGGACAATAGTATACCATTAAACTGCAGCAAAGCAAGCTAAGTTTGAATTTGGGGTGCATTTAAAGTATATATGCTTTGTGGTAATTGTCTACCTATACACTTCTTCAGAAGCTACGTTTTTCCCCTGGGGGGTGGGGAAGTATACTGGTATTTCTCATTGAATTTTCAATTTCCAGTTCCAGTCTCTGGAGCGGGATTTAAGACCTTTATTAATTTACTTCAAGTCTGTCTTTTGAGCTCTTCCAGGTTCTGAGTCTTACAAAGTCAAATAATGCTAGACTCTGCACCTGACAAAACATTAACACTGTTTTACACATTTTGGGAGGGGATGGGAACAGAGGGGAGGACACAGACTAGGGAGCAGCAAGCACAACAGTACTTTCATTTGGAAGTGCCAAATGACATGAGGATCCCCTCTGACTTCACCAATAACTACCAGATTATGAATACAGAAGTACATCTGCTATCTGCACACAGACACCTGAAGAATTCTGTAAGATCTGTGATGCTTTTCATACTGTCTTTTCCTCTGAGGGCCCTTAACCTTTGGGAAAGAACAGGCTGCAGGCTGTTTGAACTACCCCAATTACATGCAACCCAACTGATACCCTTTATTGCAGCTTTTAAAGTATTTTATACATTATCAAATGAAAGAATTATATAAAAAAGCCTGCCTTACCAGATTATCAAGCATTCGCATAAGAGCTTCAAATTCCTGTTCGCCAATCTGCCATTTTGGATGGGATACAGTACCCTCACCTGCTGGAGACTCGGGGGAACGAGACTTGGCTTTATACTTTCCAGGATCTAAAAGCACTAAATTGTCAGGTCCACCTGCACTGGCCAGTGTACGTACCTTAAAAACAATAAAGTCATCTTTTAGTTTCTTGAGGTGGGGAAAATCAAATAAACAAAAATAATTAAATAAACCAATAACAACAAAAAATAACATCAGCAAAACAGAAGAAATCTACTTAATTTTTAAATTTAAATAGATTAACAGATTTGTGTAAAAGCTGTCTTAAGGCTTTGAAAATATCACTGTTCGAATAGGCAGTATGTATCAATTTGATGGTTCCAATACAGTTTTTGACTATTGTTGGTTAAACCAATGTTTTGCATGTCCTCACATAATACAGTGATTTCACAGATCACCAGGTTAGTTTAGATTTAAGAGTTTAACCAGTAAAGCATGCAACTATTAATCCATTTGAAGGTTAATATAGCAGACTGCACTATTACTTAACATATTACAATTCTTACTTGAATCTCACAGGCAAGCACTAGGTTATGAATATAGTAGAAAGCCTCCTCAACAGTCTCCCCAACTGATACCAAGCCGTGATTTCTGAGAATAAGGACCTAGAGAGACATTGCAAAGAAAGTTAACAGCAGTAAGGCAAATGCTTTCTTGCTCTTAAAGAACCCCCCCATCCTCCCACATACTTTTCTTTAATTCCAAATGTAAATACTGACCTTGCTTTTAGGCCCCAAGTTTTTCTGAATAACCACCTTTTCTTCATCATCCACTAAAATACCATGGTAGTCATGATAAGCTACTTCTCCTAGAGAAAGTGCTTCAGGTGAAATTGGCAAGAGACCACACTTCATTGCAGAAACCTGAGAAATGTTGAAACAACTACCTTAATTCCTTGCAACAGAAAAACAGGAAAAAATCATAATAAAAATATTTTACATATTATATGTGTCTGCGTACAAGCACATACTTAGTGGACTTACACTCCATCCCCAAATCCTCTGATTTTCACGACTTTTGGACTGGATACAAAAGGCACATTGATCTCGGGTCTGACTCAGTATGGCTGCTTTTATATGACATCAACACCAACATCAAAAGACTCAGGAAAAAAAACAAACCAACCCCAAAATCAACTGCATCCTTCATTCCTTTCACTCCACTCAGTGACTTCCCAACACTGCTTCCCCAAAAGCAGCAATTTAGTGACATACTTTGACACAGGTAATTCCACAGCACTGCAGGTAAAGTTAAGAAATCTTTTTAAAGATTTAAATCTATAATTCACTATTTTAGGAATCTGATCATTTATCATTAACATTGTCGTATCACTGCTATTAATCAGTTTTTAAAAACCCAACCCCTTCTCCCTCCCCCTCAAAAAAACCAAACCAAAACAAAACAAAACCAACAAACAGTGTGAAGCTTGAAACAGAGTCTCAAAAAATTCCAAAGAGGTAAAACTGATTGTAACCAGTTGCTCTAATGAGAGGTATTGAAAAAGTTTAAATTTTTTTAAGAAAACCTTAATAAGTGGTGCTTTACAAAACCAACAAAATATGCTAAAGCTCTTATGACTCACTGTCAAAAGATATGGCCTTTTGTGGTAAAGGACACACAAGCATGAAATATGTATTTTGCAACTTCAGAGCTCAATTTACTGTCTGACCACTCATGTTACAACCAAGTAAGAAGGATGTGACTGATTCAAACAGAACCACATATTTGAAGGCATACTTAAAAGCTCTGTGCCCATCAGAAAGGGAGCGATCTAGGATTAAGGAGAACCCACCTATTTTCCAGTCGGGTGGAGCAAGGCGAACAGGACAGATGACAAACTAAAAAGTGTGCTTACCGCTGCCCCTGCTGGCGTATGAATATGAACAATGCATTTAACATCAGGTCGAGCTGCATAAATTGCAGAGTGCAAAGTAAAACCAGCTTGGTTTACTCCCAAGTTAGTGCTTCCACGATCAACTACATCTCCCTGAATATTGATTTTAACCTAGGAACGAAAAGAATTAGTTTCATAAATCAATTAAGACTGCCAAAAATCTGATTTAATTCAGCATCTACAACTGAAGCTCTAAAACTCATTTCTTTCAGTCTTTTATTTTAACAAGCATCAAAATGTGCACTATAAGGCTGTAGGCAGGTGACCAGGGTCCCAGCTTGCGATTAAGCTAACTGAAGAGGAATCAGGAGCTACCAGATATGACACGAGAAATCGCTGCATGTAACAGGTAACGGTGCAAGAAGCTGACAGAAGTTACAGACAGCGCTGTGACAAATGGCTGCATTTCAGAGAGCTACGGTGGAGTTATAGAAGCAGCTTGCAAACTTCACAGATACCTGAAGAGGAGTATTGGGACCTTTTGGGAAGTAGGTTCTTGGAATGCCAGCCATAGGCAACCATACCACTGATACCATGTAAGGCTGAGAGTGCCCAGGTAATACTACTATAAATATCAAATTTGGATATGGACGTAGCAAAACTG